>NC_087069.1:25352102-25577725 GCF_963678635.1 Symsagittifera roscoffensis
AGATCTTTTATAACTAATAAAAAATAACCTTTCAGTTTTGCTTTTGATAATATTATTTTTGGAAAAAAACTGTTTAAACCATTTTTCAATTTATAATAGTTTGATTGAGCTTTTCAGGTAGTGTTTTTTGTATTTGTTCTGAAATGATTTTCGCGAATGGTTTCGATTTTTTTTTATTTGTGATTGCTTTAACTGCATAACTGTTCCCCGGGTCAAAATTCAAGCAATGGATATAAAAAAAATATGGTCTCTCAGACACGAACGCTTCAATAGATATATGGCCATATGTAAAACAAGACTGCTCGTATCAGGGCGAAGCCCTGGATGTTCCAACTGCCTTTCAAGGTTTATGGAGCAGTAGTAACATAAAAAACTAAATGCAATAGAATAAAATGAAAATAAAAATTCTAAAATTTGAAAACTTCTTAATGAAATCATCCCCACCTACGCCAAAAAGTACAAAAGAATAGATTTCGCTAATTTTCAGTTATATCGAATAAGTTTTTTTCAACCAATTTGGAAAAATTTCTAAGACGAATTAAATCTCGCTTACGCCTTAATAGCGCGACCATGTCGCGCGTTAAGTGTCCAAAATTGGGCAAAAAGGCAATCTTTAAACCCCCATAACTTTACAAAAATGAGCAAAAGTAAATATCTTTTCAAATTTATGCTCAAGACAGCAGTAGCTTTCGAATGATAAAAGAAAATTCCGTCAAAATTGGCTAGTTAAAAAGGCAAAATTTGTCTGAATAAAAAAACCCACCCGAGCACAAATATTCCGTTACTTTCCTATTGAAAACGGAACAATTACCAATATCAGTAGTTCTGAATATTATGATAGATCTTCGTTCCAAATTTTCTGCTATAATATACAAAAAAAACGGATGTAGGCTAATCCCCATACCCAACAAAGTCTTCTAAACTGGACAGAAATTTTAGTTTAGTCTAACCTAATGTTCTGCACTTCCAATATGAGAAAATTATTTCTCATCTGATTTTGGAAATCAACAATTTCTATTTAAACTCAAAGTCAGTTCACCACTCAACCAATCATCTTGACTTACTCCACGCAATTTGGATGTACAAAATAGTCGTACCGCCAACCAGTTTCAAGCTTTAAGAATCGATTATATGACGATTTGAGTACCAGTCTTACTAAAATTGAGAAACAATCGATTTTAATCAATTAATAATCGATTATAATCTCTCTTTTGAAAGTCAAATTGCAATTATTTGTAATTCATTACAATTGATTACAATCAATTTTTCATTCAGATATTTTTCGATACAATTCTAATCAATTATAATTGATTATAATCCATTACTTTAATTATCACAAAAATCCATTAAATCGATTATACTTGATTATAATCCCTTTTGCTTGTCCATTTTGTGTTCGAAATTGCATCTAAGCTGCTTATATTTTATGCTTTTTGTAGACGTTGGTTCTTTCCAATCAATTCAAATTTATAAGGTTTTTCTTTCTTGTTTTTTCGTCGTTAGAGTTGTTTTATGATGCATATTTTAAGCTTTTTTTAACCAAAAAAACGTGAGCAAATTGATTTAGTTTAATGATTGATTCGGAAAGTTTACTTTTCGTCTACCGCGGGAACCTTTCAACTAATATGAAAGGATCACTATGAAACTTTTGTTTCGTGATAAAACTTTGTGCTCAGGTGAACCAAATTGTTCAAGAGATCTCTCTTTTAGAGAATGTCTTTTTGACTTTAAAATAATAACCTGTAACATATAAGTCGAACATAGTTAGAATTGGCAAAATAAGAGATTTTAATCAATCATCATCAATTATAATTGATTTTATGGGTTTTTTTGTGAAAACTATAATCAATTATAATCGGTTGTAAGAGATTACTATCTCTTGGAAAGTATCACAATTATAATCAAATATAAATCCTTTAAACACCTAATTTCACTAATTATAACCAAATATAAAATTGTCAAAAAATCATCATACTAATCCGTTATAGTCGATGACTTACGCCTAAACGTGGATGCGGGTAGCACTATATTAGATCGCTACGGTGATTGTGTATTATCAACTCTTGATGCTTAGCGGTTGGTGTGTTGCTTAAGTCAATATTATATTGATGAGTCAAATCTCACCAAGACTTTTTTCTGATCAGAAATAGCCAAGATTTAGCAAATATCTGATCTTTCCTTGACTTAAACACTTCATAAAAATAGAAATGAAAAAAATTGTTCGGTACTGGTCTGTCAAAAAAAAAACACTTTGAAAACATTTTATTTGACCTGTTACTTGATGCTGCTAGCGGGAATTGGTGATTTGTTAAATTGTATCTTCTCAACTGAAAACTTTTTGAAGATCAATTGAAACGATGAGGGATACCTTGACTCTCAAAATTATAAAAGTTCGGACAAATTTCTTTTCAATTTTTTAAATGCTGATCATCTCAACCGATTAAATGATGATCGTTATGAACTACTGTTAGTCAAATTAATTATAAAAAGTTTTTTTTTTCATTTTTTGAATAAACCGTAAGGTTTAGACTGACGGAAAATTTATACTTGAGTTGGTTTTTGCTTCAGACCAATTTCGATTAATTAATTGAGCATTTTTGACGGAAACTAAAGAACAATTTCTCAAGAAATAAATGCTCGGTCAAATTTAATGTAGGATTGTACCTGTGATGTTTTTCTTGAAGCAAAGGGGTCTTGAAAGTTGCCAGGTCGACCAGTTTTGTCATATTTTATATTTTGTTAATTTTCTAAAGTTGCAATATTTTTTGGACCGAGCTTAGCATTATTCCTAACTGAATTGAAGACAGCTTAATAATTCAAAAACTGTATTATTATACTTGAAATCTTATTGTATTTTAATTTTGGTAGGGGTAGGTGGAAGGTTCAAAACCATAAGAAAATTTTCACAGCTTTGTTATTTCGTTTTTTGAAATAATTTGTTTACTCTAAGTGTACTACAAAAACCACGAAACTTAGTCCGGAAATCCAAGGTTTCGCTCTGATAATTGCCATCTAGGTTTGTTAAAATAATATAAAAAACTAAATTTCAAAATGCTGTAAGCTTTCAATGGGATGACATCATAATCAAATTTGGTCTGTTTTTGTTCCGACTTTCGATACGAAAGTAGCGGAATATTTGTGCTCGGCGTGGGTTTTTTATTCTTCAGACGAATTTCGACTTTTTATCTAGCCATTTTTGACGGAATTTTTTAAATATCATTCGAGAGGTATTGTTGTTCTGAGCTTAAACTCTAAAAGATATTTCACTTGGGATCATTTTTCGCAGAGTTATGGGGGCTTAAAGATTGCCATTTCGGCCAATTTGGGACAATTAACTCGCGATATATTTTGCGCTCTTAACGCGTAAGCGGAGATTTAATCGGTAAGAAATCGTTCCAAATTCGATGAAAGAAGCTTATTTACCATAATTGATTTGTCACAAGGAGCGAAATCTATTCCTTTGTACTTTATATGGCGTGTGGGGGTATGATTTTCATAGAAAATTTCAAAATTTAGAAATATAAATTTAATTTTATTTCATTACATTTAACTTTTTTTTAGTAATAACTGCTCCATAAACCCTAAAAGGCAGTCCGAACGTTCAGGGCTTCGCCCTGATACGAGCAGTCTTGTATTAGTTAAATAACAAAGTATGAGAGGTTTTAATCTCAAATTCTTACACTGTAACGCCGCTCGGTGTTGACCTCTTCATACACCAAAAAAGCGTATGGCCTCTCCATACATCAAATGACAAAAGTAAAAACAAGAAATAGTTTTATACAACTTGAACTGGAACAAAAAAAATGTTGAATATACAATTCCGAAGAATGTGAACAAATACTAATTATTGATCTTTCATGCAATTTATAAAGGTATGAAATGCATGGTGGTAAAGATTACTTGAATTGCACGATCAACATCCCTCCCTCTTTTCACGAAAAAGGCAGTGTAATTGAACTGCCACACATTACGAAGGGTTTACTCTTTTCCAGGATCACAAGTTACGGTAATTTAGAGGAAGCTACGTTCGAAGCCAAATGTAATTGACGTTCATGATCGTTTTTAACATAGTGCTAGAATATAGTTGACCCTTGGTTAAATTGTGTAAGCAAACACATATACAGGTCTCGGAAAACCTTCTATACGCAATTGCAGTTAAAAACCGGGTTGATTACGGCATTACGGCCGTTGGGTTTTTGCTTTTAGTGAAGAGAAATAGTTATGAAATATCTTTTACGGATTAACTCTCAAACACCCCGGGTTGACCTCCATAAACCGAAAATGCTTATCTTACATTTCCCCACACCGAAAATGCTTATCATACAATTGCCTACATCAAATGTATGAAAAATTGCAAATCATACAAATTTCATACAATTTCAAAAAACCATTGAAAAAAGATTCGATCTAGTTTCTCCGGCTATTTGAACCAAATAAAACAGTCTGGTGATGAAAAATAACTACGTTTATTTTTTTGGAAACAAATGGTTATCATACAATTTCCATATATGAAATTTGTATGATGACCATTTCATAAACGACAAGGGCTATTTAGAACAATTCGTCGAATAACACAAATCTTTTAAAAAGTTTATGCGACCCGTACAAAATTTCAGCTCTGAAATTAGATCTGAGAAACCCTTTACTAAATTATAGTTTATTCATTTCGAGCAAACAATTGATCTTTTCCGTACTCAGTAAATTTTCTAAAACAGATCTGAAATAATATTTTCAGATCTTAAATAGGTTGTGGAAAGTTTAAGCAACGCTTGGATACTTTAAAGATTGGTTATTTCAGATCTAATTTCAGGTCTGAATTTTTTTTTTGATTATGTCAGATCTAATTTCAGATCTGAAATTTAGTTTTTCTTGGTTATTTCAGATCTGAAAAATCAAGGATATGGACTCAATTTTTGCTTTTTGATTTATTTTTAGCTTTTGCTAGCTACTAGCAGATACTCAGCAAAGTCTCAAGTCGGAGACTGACGATGTGTTTCCCCAAGCATGAGATTAACATTGGAAACGCATGTGGCGCATGCAAATCAAAATATTTACAGGTCTTCTAACAGTTTTTGAAAAATTTTTAAAACAGTTGAACAAGAAATTTAGTGCGAAAAAAAATCTGTTTGTGAAAATATTTGGACGTTTTTCTGACCGCTAGTTAAAAAATTATGTATTGCAGAAACATCGAAAAAAAAACTCCACGTTATGCTCGAAATGCATAAATTATAATTTAACAAAGGATTTCTCAAAATTGATTTCAGATTTGAAATTTTGTTTTTCAAGGTCATTTCAGGTCTGAAATTTTTCATTTCAGATCCAAATTTTAGATCTGAAATTTGCAAATTCTTGCCAAAATCTGAAATATAGAATTTCAGATCTGAGAATCAACTTAATTGAGAAATAGAGAATTTCAGATCTTGCACACAAAATCCCTGAGTGTGGGTTGTTTTTTGATGCTTCTGCAATACACAATTATGTTTAGGCTAACTAATGGCAGAAAAAATTTTCAAATAATTTCACTAACAGTTTTTTTGAGCTAAATTTCTTGTTCAACTGTGATAAAAAGTTCGCAAAAAATTTTAGAAGACCTATCTTTTTTTTTCATGCGCTACATGTGCGTTTCCAATGTTTAGCTCATGCTTGGGAAAACACATCGTCAGTCTCCAACTTGAGACTTTGCTGAGTACCTGCTAGTAGCTAGCAAAAGCTAAAAATAAATCAAAAACAGCAAAAAATGAGTCCGAATAATTGATTTTTCAGATCTGAAACAACCACGAAAAACTAAATTTCAGATCCGAAAATAGATCTGAAAGAACCAAAAAAAAGAAAATTTCAGACCTGAAATTAGATCTAAAATAACCAATCTGTAAAGTATCCAAGCGTTACTTAAACATGTCACAACCTATTTCAGATCTGAAAATATTATTTCAGATCTGTTTTAGAAAATTTACTGGAAAAGAGTCTGATTTTGTTGTTTCTTTCGGCTTGAGATTAGCAAGCGTTATGACTTATTTATTTATATATTTATTAATCATGAGCAATCTAACATTCGATAACAAAATTTATAATTTACAGTTTAGCTCGTGATAGGACAGCCGTAAAGCCAACAATAGGCCGTCGCTTGGCTGTCTTCTGACCTAGTCATCTCATATATGATTCCGATGGTGGCCTTAAAAGTTGATTTTTCGCATTCGTGTAGAAATTCAAAATTTTGATCGGAAATTATATCAATGAACATTAATTTTGTATGTGCTGAATATTTTCTGTTTTCTTGGACGTGTAAAATTTTGTTTTTTATAGGAAATGAATTTATGCTGATGACGGAACTTGCTTGAACTTGTGGATCACAATGGGAATATGTATGCTTGGAGAATGTTTCCATCAGGAAAACAGGTTTTTTGGCGTTTGAGACAACTCCTCCCTTATGGTTTTGGTTCATCTAGGAGAAGGCTTAGGAAATTGTTGCTCTCTCAAGAGTTGAGGAGATTCGCCTACAGATAATGAAGAGTTTGAGATTCCAACCTCAAAAACCCTTTAATTTTTCTGTTGGTTTTCTTCTCTGTTCAGAGGTTGCACGTCTTGTGGGGTAAGTTTGAACGCTAATTGAGCCTCATTTGAGTTTTCAAAAAATGCTCATCTTACAATTTCCATAAATGAAAAATGCTTATCGTACAATTTTCGTATATGAAAAAAAGCTTGTCTTACAGTTTCCATATATGAAAAAATGTTTATCCTACAATTTCCATATATGAAAAAATGTTTATCCTACAATTTCCATATATGAAAAAATGCTTATCCTAGTCTATAAAACCAATTGGAAATTGTAGGATAAGCATTTTTTCATATATGGAAATTGCAGGATGAGCATTTTTGGTCAACCCGGGACGCGTACCTCAACATACCTATCAAACAATGCTATTAAAAAAACCAAAACGTTAAATCAAGACAAAAAGGTTCGTAATGCAAAATGCGATTTAACACATACTCGCCCAACTCCAAAGGCGATGCATTTTGCCTCCCCATTTCTCAATGTAGAAGTCATTGACAAAAGTTGCAATGTGATTACTTTTTATCTAAATTTTATTATCAGGTGAAAATTCTAATTATTTGCATCTTCATAATTGGAAAATAATTTATGGAGGCACCGAATGCTTGAAATTTTTTTTTGGTTTATTTTCAGCAAATTAGATTAGTCTTCCAAAATCTCAGGGAAATTGCAAAAATCTCAAAGTAAGCAAATAAATCCAGGCCATTAGTGTTAATGTTGACCAATTTCAATAAAAAGCAGATAAATTAATGCCGGATCGAAGGCGGATTGGAACAATTTTAATATTTCTAGGATACCGATTGACGAAAAATAGAAAAACAAAAAACTAAATTATTATACCTGCACCTATTATATCTGCATCTAGCGAATATATTATAATATGATTTTCTGTTAATGTTGACTTTGATTTTGTGAGAAAAGCATTTAGCCAATTGGAACAGTTAGCGATTTTGATTGGTTGAAATTTTTTCGTAATTCGGTCCCTCCACCATGAGAACCCTCCCCATATTATAACATGACAGTATATAGTGAAGATAGTGTTGCAGCACACACACGGAACCACACGCGCATAAAGTCGTAAACTGACTCTTCAAAGCTGGGTGATTTTATTTGAGACCCGAAAAGGCAGATCAGCTTACGATCGCATCAAATAGACCATTTATTGACTGTTTTCTCATGGACCTCAAGGACCCTCTGTCCAAGCCGCTGGCCCTCTGAGATGATTGGTTCAAAGGAGAAAATTTTTTATGATCAGGTACAGTTATTCGTTGGCGTGCTTCCAGATGTGCACATCACCAGCCAGTTCGAAGTCTGGCTTCAAAATCATTTGGCGCTTCGCCGTGTAAAACCATATGTCAGAAATTGTCACAGCTACCGTGAGACTATACAAACCCAAAATATCACTAGTCATTGTCTCGCTCCAAATAGATGCCAACTGCTGAGCACTCTTTTGAGAGAGTGAAATTACTAAAAGCGTATCTCCACTCCAGAATGAAGGAGAATCGAATCTCAATTTTAGTGCTTATTTACATCCATTTAGGTGTTGAAAAGATAGACGAAGATGTCTTGGACCGATTTGCAGCGAAGAGTTGAAGACTCAATTTGATTTAACTCCGTTTTTTTTTATGATTGTTAATAATCCATTGTTTTAACACTATTTTCTCAATCTAACCCCATCAAAAAAAATCTGAGATCTGCATGTGCCTTGTGCTCAAAAACATGTAAAAAGTTGTTCTATATAAAGTTCTTTTTGTCCTATACTCTCACTGATTCGATTCTTCACTATTGCACTAAAAATCAGAATACCGCCTCAGCTTCCGCTGAAAATTAAAATAGGTTAAAAAAGTCATAACCTTTTATTCGCAGATTCACAGAGTAGACAAAAACGGTAACCAAATCACGCTAGAGTTTCGTCAAAACCACTTCTGGAAACGTTAAGTTATAAAACATTTTAATTGAGTCTGGAATAATATATACAACCGGAAAATTGTAAATGATGTAACTTGAAATTAAAAAAAAATCATTTACCCTGTTTGATAACTGTTTATGAAAAAAATAGGTCTGAACAAACTACAATTTTGTATGTCTCGATCGAAGTTCATTCCAGAATAAGATCCAAGCAAATGCGCATTATTTTATTACCGAAACAAAACTCACGAAGAGAAGAAGAAGCCGACATTCTTGGAGAAGACTCAAGTTGAGTCGAAAAAAATGAAGCTACAAAAATCCTTAAAGTCTTAAGTCCATCTTGCACTTCAACAACAGAAAATTTGCTCACAGCACAAGAAAAACTCATAATCTGGCCACTCACAGGCACAAAATGTAAGAAGAAAGAACAAAGCTGACAATTTCTCAGCAGACATTATTTGAGCAAAAAAAGCGATTTTATAAAAAAAACTTTTCCAGTTTCAAATCCTACCTGAAACTACAATGAACAACCCCTCTGCACTTCAACTGCAATGAACTTGCCAACAAAAAAAAAAATTCGTGATGTGGCAACTAAGCGGACAAGCTTCAAGCAGACACGAGTTGAGCCGAATAAATCTAGTTCCAAAAAAAATGGATTAAAAATTTTAAGTTTTATATGAAAAGTTCCAAAAAAATTGGATTAAAAATTTTAAGTTTTATATGAAAATATGAAAATTGCTTCCAGCCCAAAAAATTGTGATAGGGCAACTATGCCGATAAAAATTGAGCAGAAAGACGAAAGTCCGACCAACCAATGCTTACTGTAAAAAATTCAAATGCATACATACCGAAAAAAATGGTCTGTTCGTGACTCAAGCCCAAACCATAGGGCGCAAATACGAAGGTTTTACCTCTAGAAGAAACGAACAGAAACCTGGAAAATTTTAGTGCATATTAATAAAGCAAGTAAAACATTTGCATGAAAAAGTGGTTTACGAGAAAAACGTCTAGCACACGATTACCAGACGACACTTGCTCTCTCGAGTTTAATAAAAACTGACAGGAATTTGGTTGATTAGAACACAAAAAACCTCCAAACTTAATAACGCTTCAGTTTAAATGCTAAGTCGAATTGCGCTCATTTGAGTATTTTTGTCCTTATTTCCATTGCCATTTCCAGAAAAAAAATAACTGACTGTTTGTTTAAAAAATAGCTGTTTTATTGTTCATTTTTTTAAATCACAACATTCAGGTTTTAAACATTTCACTTAATAAACATCAATTTGTACTGTTATAACGGTAGTTTACATTCCACCCACAGAAGCGAACATTTGGTTTGCCATATGCTTGTACCAGAAACAAAACACATACTATTTGGTGATTTTAAAAAGACAGCTCGAAATACAAAAAAAAATGGTTGAATTACCATTCATTCTTTTGGAAAATAATTTATTTTTGCTGAACTCAGACAAATCAACGAGAGAAACCAAAAAATCAAAAACCTGTTTGGACATTTCTAAAGCAGCCATGACGGAATTATTCAAATTCCATCTAAAAACGTCTTGAACAGATCATTAAGCAGTTAAACTGAAAATCAATGGAGGAGATCAGAAAGAATGCAGAACCCCACTAGGGTCCAAAAAGGGTTGAACCTCGAAAATATAGATATTAATAGAAATTATACAATGCTATTTGTGATCAAATAACAAAAAGCGAAAATTTCAATGAAAAAAAAAACATAAAAAACGGCTTTAAAATGATGCAAAAAAAATCTTGTAGAGAATCTTGTTCAATTCGTTCCAGTAAATCGAAAACAACCCAAATTTAAAACACGTAAGATCTGGATAGATAACCATGATAAAACACTGCCGCTAATAAAAATTTTCTGAAAGAAATGTATAATCTTAGTGGCAATTTGGACGACAGAAAAAATGGAAATTGGAGCGCTTGTTCAGATTTATCTTATGAGCATGTAAAAATCAATCAAATGAAAATCAAAGATCAAAAACGATTTTTTTTTGCTGAGAAGCTCCATTTGTATGAACTAGTGAGAACCTTGTTTTAAGGACCCAGATCTGAAAGCCCTATTCAAATTTGAACGAGCTCATCACGGAAACTATCAGAGTTGCGCAGAAGACTGCCAACAAGAGTACACAAAAACTTGAATGTGTCATTCGTAGTTAGACTTAGACCAATTTTAAGCATAATTTTAATTTCTTAACCTAGTTTTCTTGAAAACATAAAAAAAATGTCTCCCACAAAGTAAACTTGTTCAATCATAAATCTTCTGAACACAACTTTTTCTATTAGTTAAGTCAGCTCCATGATTGTTTTTTTCTTTTTTTACTAGTAAAAATTACTCTTCTCATTTTTCGGCGAAAACAAATGTAAAATGAAATCTAGGTAATCACATGATATAGTTTCACACATTGAGAATTTATTTCTCACCAAGTATCAAATTTACAAAAGAATTTTGCGCTCTGAGACACCTGTAAACGGACATATAACTGCAATCGTGCTCTCCTTGGCAGTAAAAATGTTGGCATTGTGTGTGAATTTAATAACTACCAACAAGAATGCCTGAAAACACTTTATATGATTATTAAAAAAACCCTTATCAAAATCTCTATAGGGAGGCTGTGTTTTTAAAAGATAACAAAGACAGCCGGTTGCTGTGCAGGTATCACAGATTGTAACATTCGTCTACTGCAGTCACACATGAGGCTTAAGAAAAATAGGCCCTATAACTATTGGCTCAAGAGTCAGGGTCACTATCTCTTGTGTTTTTCCACCTCAAATCAGTCGGAGCCAATTCGGTTCGCTTGTGACACGAGACCACGACCCGTTACAGCTTAAAGGCTACTACTAAAATATCCCCCCCACTCTAGAATTAATAACGTCCCCATACTCAGGTCTCTAGATACCCAAAATACATGAACGCCGTTAAAAACCGGGTCGGAACAATCCGTTAAGTTACTTTTTATTAGACAGTGGAACTTTGATCCATTTCAGATGGATCAACCTAAAACTCGCCTTACCTCAACATAACAATTATAAAACACACTCTAGAAATTTAAATTAGTACTCACATTGTAGCACGCTCAAGAATCAGGAAGTAAATAAGTCGGTGTGCAACTCAAGAATCAATAAAGTAACTAAAATGAGTTTAATGTTTGTCAGTTTTAATAACAAGAACAAGTTTGTACTCTAGAATGTCAGTTCTCGTGAACCATTGGGACACTCTAGCTGTCCACCTTTCCACCGAAGGTTCACTCTAGTCCAGTTTAGAATAATACTTCAATCACAACAATCCAGTTCGTGGGGATGCGCTCGTCTCTGTTCTAGATGGGACAGCTCTACTCTAGATTATTATCGCTACTGAAATTGCGAATAGCAATTTCCCACTGATTTTTCTAGCAACTTTCCCGCGATTGTCACTCGATTGTTCTGACTTCTCTTTTCTGATTTTCAGTTATCGCGAGAAAATCGTGCATGACTGGTTCCATTCGAAATTTTGAAAAATTAAATTTCACTCCAAAATTAAGTGTTTTTTGCTTCTCTCAAGGTCAAACTTCCAAATATGACCGACTGGCACATACTCCCCGGACTCGAGATCGATGTCCTCATCGCGTGCTGTCTTCTGCCAGTGAGTCCCAGAAAACCGAGTGTTACTCAAGATACAGTGCCAGTGGTCATTTACAGAAGTTTGCAGCAGACTTAAGCTTATCTACAGCCCAAAATTCACAGCCATGTAAAATTTTCACACTATCGCTAAACAGCAATCAAAATCTGCACACACCTGCACCCTTGAATTCTCGCTTTCCAAGCCAATCATTTAAAATTTCTTTTGTCCTATTCAATCAGGAAATTGTCATGCAGCATTTTGATTTATATAGTAAATATAGTATATTAATAACAATATTTGCTTTGTTAAAATTTCTTTTTCGTGAATCCAAGTTTCACCCGGATCCACGCTCAAGCCCCCTTTCCCTCTCAAGACTCAAGATCCATTCGAGCCACCTACTCATCTCGCACTCTTCGCCTTGGAGGTACTGCACCCTGAAGTACTAGATACGGCAAACTGTCTCAACAGTTCCTCTTCATCATCGGAGCTAATCACAATCTCCTCCCAAGCCTTCAGCTGTTCGTAGGATCGCATCCATTCTCTTTGCTCTTGCAACCTCTTTGCCTGGTTGGGTAGCGCCTTCACCCTAGATTCCCGGTTCAAACAAAAGGAGTTGTGCAGGCTCAAGCTCACGTTCTTCGCCAGGTCCTCCTCTAGTATCGATTCCCTCGCCTTGGTATTGTCTCTAGACATTTTACCCACTCTCTTCCATCCTGTCGTGATTGCATTACGATGGGTCAACAGGGGTCTCTTGAAAGCTTCTGGCCCAATCTCGGCCTGGAACTGTCGATACTCCTTTTGATGCTTTCTCATGTGATCTTTCGTTGTCATGTACAACCAAGACGTCAGTGTCGCCCGAAACCATGGAAAGTACCTCAAACGGCTCCATACGTGTCTGACTTCCGTTGGTATGGCGAATACCTTGCACGCAGTCTCAAACAACTCGAGTCTCCTACTGTAGTATATCGCGTATATTGACTCAGCCGTTGGCGTCCCCGCTTCCCGATACTTCGTTATATTCTCTTCTATCCATCTCAGAGCCAACATCGTACTCACTACCAAGAGCGTCACCTTCTGCCGGTGATCCGGTAGTCCGATCGACCGAATTTCTTCCATATCCCACACCAGGCAAAGGTTCTTGTGATCTGGATACCACACCGTTTGTGCCAAACAGTGGCATGGGCATTCTCCATGGGTGATCTCAATGCTCCTGAGGTTACGCTCCCCCGAGGCTTCCAAGAGAGGCTCAAGCTCTATCATTTTCTCAAGCATCGTGTCATTATCTTCCATGTTTGGAGCACTTCCCACAGGTTTTCCGATCACGCTCTGTCTCTCGTGATCGCTTGTGTTCTCACTCTCCAACTTCAAAAGTTCTTCTCCCCAGATTTCACTCAAGTCATCTCTCAATTCTTTTGATACTGTCCCTCTGATTTTTCTCAACAACTTGTGCGAGTGATGCGATATCCGAGCCAACCTCACGCACTTGGGCACTGAGAAGGCCTTGTCCACCAGTACTCTCTGGCTGGATGCTTCCACCATCGCTATGTGCAGTGGGTAGTGGCTTCCGCACAAGTTGGCCATCATTGACCCTATCAAGGATTTTGCGTTCAATGGCAGGCCATAAGCTTCGCTTATGGGAAACCCCATTTCCGCCTCGAGACCAGCCTTCCAGCTCCGGATGTGTTTTTGAGTCACCTGCAACACCCCAGGCCATGATTCTACGCTCAACGCCGTCACTAAATGGTGTTCAGACTCTAGCCTTTCCAGTGACTGCAGACTACACATTCTCGAGAAGAATCCAAGAGCTGTTGCTATGTTCACCGTAGTTCTCGCGTAACACTCCGCTACTATTTGCACTTCACTTTTCTCCCTTTCCGTGATGTCTTCAAACCAAGTGACCAGGTCTTCTTTTTGAAAGGACAGTATTCTGACACATGACCGTCCATCGCAGGTGTGCTCTCCGTTCCCACACGTCGAATCCAGACAGCTACCCGGCTCCATCTTCTTTGCTGACCCGAGCTTGCTCGTCTTTTCGCCTGACTCCTGCGTCTGAGGTGAGATTAGCTTGTGCAACACACTCAACTTTGCCAGATCTTCATCTTCCGTTGATGCTAACCTCACTCGCTCGGTGGTTTCCTCGATCAGACTCGCGTGGGGATGTGGACACCAGGAGGGTCTTAATAGCTTCCATACCACTCCCAAGTTCGTGATTAACAAGCCATTTCCATCGCCCATGTTCACTTCAACTCTCTTGTTCGAACGCGGTATGCTTACCACCTCTGGTGTTTTCTCAAGAATCAGGCCCAGGCTCGGCCCCTCTTTCTCTACCGTTTCTATTTCCATTATTCTTTCTGTCCAAAACTTCAGTAACTCCGCCACCTCGTGGTTCCTGTGAGCGCCTCCAGTTTCTGAGTCTAAGAAGGGATTGTAGGCTATTCCCATCACCCCCGACACGTATTGGTATTCCCCCTTCTCACTGAGTCTCGAGTACTGCTCTGACGAGGCCAGGTTACGGTGAACATCATGTTCTTCTTCGAACTTCTTATTATAAAACCTCCATACCTCGTCTAGCTTCCTGTGGTTCTCTAGGGATAGTCTGGAACCATCTTCCTTTTCTATTCCTGTACTCTGATACACGTTCAAGATGGTCGTTGAGACTCTTTTTTCCATGGTTTTACCTCCGCTTGCTCTCTGGTGGCATGCCAAGATGGTACTATCAGACATCATTGACATTATCCATCTCAAGAAACATGTGGCATCCTTCCTCCTAGCCAGGCTCAAGCCTGAATTGTCCCTGGCCACGTGTTGCATCAATGCTTGATACACATCTAGCTTTTCGCTTCCCAACTTCAGCCTATCATACGAGGTCAATGTCTCCAACTCTATTCCCACCAGACTCCAGGTGAACATTAATTGTCCTGCAGTTCTAACGAAGGGATTCGCCATTAATGGTGGTGCTGATGAGGATGTCCTCATTGCCTCTTCAAAATGATCCTTCAACAAGTTCTGCCAGGACCTCTTCAGCTGATTCGCCATTTCTATTTTATTAACCTCGGCCTTTTGCTGGGTGGCCCAATTGCGTCGCTTGCGAGCTACTCCACTGTCCAATTTCTTCAAGCAGTCCTCCATTTCCTTCAATGTCTCGAGGGCCACCCACCACGTCCGGGAGGTGTTCCTCGTCTTGTTCCTCTCCAATGGATCACTCGTCACTTGCTTGCCCGTGGCCTGGTGTGCCTTCGAGATCCATTCTTTGCCGACATCCACTTCCCATGTCTGTCCGCTCGTTGAACCTCTCTTTACGTTTATCTTCTGAGGCTTGAAGTCTTCCTCCGATGTCGAACTGGTGGAAACCTCTATTTCCCTCTCTACTTCAAGTGGTCTTCTGAGCTCCGAGCTGCTCTTGTATGCCGCCGTCTTGCATCGAGCCAAAACCATGGGCGCCGTCTCTCTCAAGTTTCCTTCCGAAACAGCATCCACTGAAGGACTACCCAATCCCTCCACTTCTCTCTTCCTCTTGCGGGTCTTCACATCTCTGCTTGAGGGTGTTGTGGCTATCATCACCGATTCGACATCTCTGTCTACCCCCAATCCTTCCAACTCTTGCCTCCCCCCTGCTCGAGCCTTAAGGATATTAGTACTTTTAATCATATTACTAGTCCCAACCTTATCCCTTTTTATATCATCAACTATTTTATCTACAGTTTTTTGTTTCAGAGTAGAGCTGTCCTCACATTTTTCTTCTCTAGTCTTCGATCGTGAATTCCTCAGCTCTACCAGCTTGCTCAGCAGCTCTTTTCTCGCCTTCTCATCCAGGCCCGTTCCTATCAGAAGCGGTTCTCCAAATCTTACGACTGTGACCCACAGTTTCTCCTTGAATTTGTCCAGCGTCGTCTCGCTGCCCACTTCTTGATTGAAATCTTCCAAGAACTCCTGCCAAGCATCGTCCTTCAGGGACCCCAGGAACATGTCCCTGTTCCCTTCGAAAGTGTTCTTTTCCCTTTCCTCAGAGCTCAAGAGTATCATCCCCATATTGAAGGTCTCATTTGCCAATGGCAATTCCAGGTTCTTCCGGGGGGACGGATTCAGAGGTGGGGTGGCAGTATCTGCCCAATTCTCCTCGCTCAAGTCTTTCAACAGCTCTTGAGTGGTGAGCTCCTCCCCTGATGGCCCTGGTTCAGGCGTATTCCCCACTTCCATGTCTTCACCGGCTTCACTGAGAGTTTCATCCATACTCTCTTCTTCTGATTCATTTCTCCTTCTCTCGAGAATTCTTTTGAATCGGTCCTCAACGGGTCCATTCCTCTTGTCTCCAGGCGTGTCCACTGACAGTGGTGATGGTGTCGTAGGGTCCAGTTTCTTGTATTCCGTCAGAGCTACATGCAGTTGACCTGCGGCATCTAGTTCTTTTCCCTCCTGTCTCATTTCTACCTGTTCTAAGCCATAGGGTGCCTTATATTTTCTCGTTGCAAATTTCATATCGTCCACCAATGCGACGTGCCCCTCCATCATGATCAACCTGCCATCATCCCAAATGGGCAGCATGTTCTCAAGTCCCTCCTGCTCAAGAGCTCTCAAGACCTTTCGCACCTCATATCCGGGGGGCTGCGAACCTCTCATCTTTTTCGCTTGCGTCGTCCACGAATTTACCTTCGCCTCGCTAGTATGGAAGTAGACCGCCGCCGTGTAGCCGATGAACAGGGGGTCCCAGCCATCAGTGAAATACCTCTGCATTTCCTCCGTCGTCATCCTCGCCATTATGGAGGGAGCTACCAAGGGGCTGTTCATTCCCAAGGTCATCCTCCTGACTATCGGGAACTCAGGCATGGTGGCTGGGAGGATCTCTTTCTCCATTATGGCCTCCAGCTCCCTCTTGACCAGCGCAAAGCATTCCTTCCAAGCAGGAATCCTCAAGATCTCTCGTCCGTCTGCCGTCAATGGGTTCAAGTTCCAAAACTTGGGATACGTTTCGATGGGGCCCTCTCGCTTGCCTCCCATTCTACATTGCATTTGCCCCCTGAAGTTATACACTATCAGCTCGGCATCTTTCACTTTTCCAAAGAGTACCGTGTTGCTCATTCGCGCTCTGAGCACCTCCTGCTGACACCAATTGAGCGCCGTCCCATCCAGTATGCTGATGAGACTCAAGTGCGTCACAGAGTGACGATACGTTGTCACCAGGGGATCTGGGAATGCGTACGTCACTGCTGGACCATAAATGCAGGTCACCACCTCCTCTAGACCCCGGATTATCCCCATAGGGTCCGACCTCATTGCCAGGCATAGGTCCGTCAACAGAGGCATCCCCCTATTCATCTTCTTCCATTCTTCTTTCGAGGTTGGACTCTCATCTTCACCTGTCATGTGCCGATTCTGCATCATGAGGTATTGCACTAACAACGTCTTCAACCCTGCGGCACACTTGTAGGAGTAGGTTTCAATGCTCGAATGGACTCTCCCCATAGACAGAGGCTCTCCATATTCCATCAATCGATGAAACGACACCAATTCCCCATGGGTCAAGAGTAATAGAGCCAGATACCCATCAATTCGAAGTGTCTCTACTCCTCGACTAAACATGTATGCTGGGCCCATGTTGAACAAGTATCTGGGGTAGACCAGTACAAAGCCAAGAGCAGGCTGATGGGCATGCCCAGTATCTCCTGCACGAAGGCTCCAAAGATAGTCGCCGTGGTGCCGAACATTCCTGCCATGAATTCCTTTTCCCAGCAAGGACTCAAGAACTTGAGAATCTCATGATCCCTCCTAGTCCTCAGCTCCTCCTTGGCGTGCTCTCTCCAGAACCCTCCAATCGTCACTTCATTGGCGGCCGAGACAAATCTAGCCACCTTCATGTCTCTCACTTCGGCCAGCTCCAGTTGTTTCTCCAGAAAACTCCAGACTTGTTTCACGAGGGGTGGTGCTTCCTCCCTCGTCTTATTCGTGGCGTTCTCCAGCCTTGGTGTCAAAAATGGCCACCAGCCATTCTCTTGCGTCAAGCGATATTTCATCGATTCTAATTGCTTTTCCGTCTCGGCCACATTTCTTCTCTCGTTACTAGGACCTCTAGACTTGCTGGTGGAATTTGTGATCTTCACATCCATGCTCCGAAACCACAAGCTGGCCGTCAATTGGCTTATCGCCGGGTGATTGTCCCCGATGACTGGGCTGAACTTAAGTTTCCTGGCAAAGTTCGATATCTCTAGCAAGAGCACCTCGTCTAATACGATCAGGATGTCGGCTAGTCCATAAAAGCCCCTCAGTGCATGAGATATGTCCGCCCATGCCGCCGCCAATTCTGACTTGCGAAGCCTCAGGTTCGATGGCTCCAACTCCCGATTGGGGGCTGCCATTATAATCCACCATTCGTTCCCCTCTGCTATTAGGATCAAGACCGCGTACACGAATTGTAGGGAGGGTGGCATATTCGCGTATCCAGGGGATGTGGTGAACACCACCTTCGTCTTGGATCCAAATCTCGAGACAACATTCTCCTGCACTTCATTCATCGCTGCAAACAACGCCTGAATGGCTTCCCATATCTTCCTAGATGTCGGAATTTCATTGCCCTTTAGCTGCTCAAGAAGTCCCATCGCGTGCAGGTGATCATTCATTCCTGCAAACAATAGCAACTCAGGCTCACAGGGCATCTCCGACTTTATTGCCACCACCAGAGTTAACATCTGGTTTAATTCAGCTCCTGGCAAAGAGTATATCAGAGTCTCCGGCCAGAACAACTTGGGAGATGTTCCTTCGAAGTCCGATCCCGCTACAATGACTACTCTCGCAGCAGCTGGATCTGCTCTATCATAAACTGCCAGGGTTTTGGCCAGCTGGGTGCTGCCACAAGGCTTCCCGTACCTGGGATCTTCCGCCAACTTCGAGCCTTCGTAAGCGGCATCTGGCAATTCCATTGACCCTGGATTGAGTAGTTTGTCTACCACTTTCAACTGTGCCGGGGTCGCCAACCTGATCCTGGCGATGCTCGTTCGGTGCTTGGGAGGTTCTGTTATAAGTCCAGGACTCCCCAGCAGCTTGAGAGGTCGGTAGTTAATGGGTCCCATGATCGCTTTTGTGGGAACTCCAGTCAGGTCTGTGGTCTCCATCAATTTCGTTCTCGAGAAGTGCGCCTCATGAGCTTTCAACCAGTCCACGCAATGATGTCTATTCAAATCCTCGTGCGACACTCGTTCAATCCCCAGGGTTTCCGCCAATTCTCGCCTGCATTCCAAACTCTCTAGGTCCAGTTCTTTCACCTTCTCAGGATATCTCAAGCGAGCGGTCTCTATAGGCCTCTTTTCCCGCTTGTTCTCTGCCACTACCACTGAGGATATCGCCGAGCCTGGAGGTGTTGATGACGTCACCTCCTCAGACTCCATTGGCGTGGTACTCTGCAATCGGGTCTGGTTGCTCCTCGAACCGTCTCTAGTGTCAACTCTCGTTCCCAAGCGACCAGACAAGGCCCTTGAGGCAAGGAATGGTGGGTTCGGAGGTGGTCCTAATGTGAATTGGGCTGTCTCTAGCAGATCCGACTCTAGCGTGTTTATGTGTTCCTGAAAGACGTCGTTCAGCCACTCCGCTCCCCTTGGCCTATCGAAATGGATTCCATCATTGGAGGTGTCCTCAGGGAATCCCTTTTTCTCCATGCGCTCCGCTACATCCAACAGTCTGACAGGAAGCACACTCTTCCGGTGTATGTCTCGGATCACCTTGTTTAGGTTCCGCACCTTCTCGTTCATCTCCAAGGCGTGCTGATCAAACATCATGTTGTAGGGGACCGTGCATACCGTCAGCAAGACGGGGTCCATCTGGATCCTCAGCTCCTCAAGAAGGCAGCTCATCTTGTCGTACAGCCTCGTTATTTTCCTCGCTTCTCCCCTTGACACATCGTTGGTCCCGATCATCAGGGTCACCGTATATATTTTAGTCATCCCTAGCATGTCCAGGGTTGCCAACATCTGTGGCGTGGCAGCTCCAGCGAAACTCAAGATTCCTGTCTGCCAATGCGACTGGATCCGGGTCAACACACGCACCAGGCTGTCCCCTATGATTAGGTGAACTGCACCCTCTGGCACACGAGGTGGCGCGAGATACTCCACCCAGGCTGCATCATGGAAGCAGTCCCTCCTGGCTCCCTGTTCCTCACTCCAATCCAGTCGATTGTGCCTGTGGTACCTCCCCTCTGTATTTTTCTTATAACTCGAGATCACGACGCTCCTGACCGGCTGTTCCCTCCAAGTTGGGGGAAGCTCCGGTCTTGCCGATCTTTCACGGTTTTTCTGCTGTAATTTCTCGCCTAGCTCTTTCAGACGCGATGAGCCGCCACTCACTTGACTGTCGCTCGAGGTCGAGGTTGGGGTATATCCCGGCAGCACCACATTCATTAGTGGACGTACAGGTTGTGTCTCTAGGCTACGGAAGGAAGGCGTCGCGTCATTCGGTATCCAGACTTCCAACCCTTCACTCATGTGTTCTCTGGCCTCACGGTCAAGGTTGAACCGTCCTCTTGCCCTGGGAGCTTCATCCACTTCCATGCGCGACTCTGGCCTCGAGCTGGTCACCACTCGCTCCTTTGGCCTGGCTCCCTTCTGTGCGTCAAGCTCACGTTGTCGCTGTTCTATTCTCTCCAACTCCGACTTCAGTTGATCACGATTCGCGGCGCTCTCCCGCACCCTTAGTTCCTGCTGATGTTCAACTTTTAGCATCTCAAGTAACCTCAGAGTCTGATCTCGCTCGTTGACTGACTGGTCTCTCTCCAGCTGAATCTTCTCCCGATCCAGCTTCGCCTGATCCCGATCGAGGTTCGCCTTGTTCCTTTCCTTCTGCGCCTTCTCGAGCTCTTTCTTTAGAACACCCAGATCCGGATATGCCTCGGTCGTCTGTTGCGCTCGCGTCATCGACGGCACCCTACTCGAGCCCTGGCTTGTAGATCTTGCTGTTGGCCTAGCCGGTAGTGGGAACTCCCCTGCGCCATATTCAGTGTTGTTACTCAGGCCAGGATTCCTTGCCAATTCAAAGCCCCTTACTCCTCCATCCACGTTCCAAGACAACCATCTGGTCTGTTCTTGGTTTGATATACCCTCGGTGGTGTACCCGATCATCAAGACAGCCTCCGTTGCAGACTCCCTGCACTCACCCTGGTCTTCCAACTGGAGGATGGCATTCAGCATTACTGCCATTCTCTCGTCTATCTGGGTATAGTCCAGGTCCCTCAGGCGTCTGTACAGCTCATCAAGAATGGGCTTCTTCAGGGCCGCGGGCATGGAATTCCAGAATCGGTCTGCCATTCTTCGTGACTTCGGGATGTATATGGGTATGTGTTAACCAGCTCAAGAATTATTACCTAACCGACTTAAGTATTACCCAACTCAAGAATTCTCTAGAAATGTTCCCTTGCAAATACTTGCTGTAGGTGCGGATTATCGCGAGTTCAATCAAGATTTCTCTTTCTGTTTCTCGCTTGAGTATAGTTGGATTTTCAACTTTGTTTTTCAAACTTGATCTGAAAACAGAAAGCATATTAAAACTTAACATGTCACGTTCCTAACCTAGAGACCCCCCTTCTACCAGTATGGTTAAAATCTTATCATTCTCATTTCACTTAAAACAATTCAATTGGAATTTCCTTAAAAGCATGCAGATTCATTTTATGTTTTAGCACCGTTAATTCCTTTCTTTTTTAAAATTTTAATTGTCATGCCAATCACATCTTAAGACCCCTTTACCTGCGCCGCACCCCAGTACCTAACTCAAAACTCCTCCCTCACACCCGACTCGATACCCCCGTGTACCCGACTCAGGCGATGCTCAAGTAGTACTTCTTATGAAGATGCACCATTATCTCAGTTTCTGCAAAGACCACATGTAGGATAGCGTACAATTCCCTTGGGCTCAGTTTGCCCCTGTTTGGGTCATACACCGGCATTGAGACCTCTGTTATCCCTCTTTCAATCATGAAGTCTCGTAATCTCGTTAGTGCCAATATCACGTGTTCGGGATCAATTGTGTTCCTGTCATTGACCCTCGTTACTAGGAAGCACAGATATTTGCCCGGGACTTGTGCCACTGACGGTGGAAGCGCTGCCATCCCTCCCAGTCCTGGTCTCTGTCTGAACAGAAACTCTACATTCTGGTACTCTCTTTTGAAGTCAGCTTCCAATCTTGATTTGAAACTCATGTCCGCCGTGATGCAGATCGCGCTGGTCCTGTTTGACGGGATGAAGTCGCTATCCGTTATCATGATGTTCTCCGAGTATTCATTGGGTATTTCGAATTTCATTTTGAAATTCCGACCTATAGTAGGCTCTGGCTCTTCTTCCTCCAGTTCCAATTCGCGCGTTTCTCTCACTTCCTTGAGCTTCTTTATCATCAAATTTTCGGTGTGGGTAAGTCCTACCCCCACTCCCCGGACAAAAATATTTATCGACGTCCCCGTCGATGTTGTCGGGTCTGAATTGTCCTGAGGAATGTCCAGTGGCCTGTCTGTTGCCGTCCATCCGAAAAGAGGGTCCTCTGTCTTCATGTAATTTGCTGCTGATACATCGACTTGCTGAATGCTTTGTCCTTCGCGGCTCTCGTCTTTGACATCACGCATCCACTCTAGAATCCTCAAGTTCGTGTTCTCCCTCCTCTCTATCTCACTCTGTTCGAGATCCGTTTCTAATTCTGGCGTCGAGTAATCATCCTGCGGATAATGACCACTATCGTCAATGACCTGCCATTCCTCTCCGGCTTCCAATTCGCCTGCCTTCAGTAATTCCTCGCCCAATTTGTCTGGCTGTATCTTATCGATCAAGAAGTCATCCCCGTACCTGTTGTACCTCATGCCGGTGCGTTTACGATTGCCAGTCCTGGTTTCCGGTGGTGTTGGTCGATCCGGCTCCATCCACTTCGGCACCTCGTCTTGCTCCGGGTCGTTCCAGTCTTCTTCTACAAATGATCCTGCATCAGACTCCACTCCTATCTTTTCATTGTCGTCCAAACTCAAGTTCTCATTACCATCATTTTTCTCTCTAGTGCCTTTCTCATTCACTTCACACGCTGGCTCTACCACCAGGTACTCAAGACCCTCCATGTCCTTCGGTATGCACCAATCCTCTGGGGACGGGACGTGAGGCTTCAGATTTTCATAATGTGCCGCTCGCCCAGTACTCAAGCGATAGAACCGTCCTTGTTGATGAACCTCCGTTATCATGAATGGTCCCCTCCACTTCTTGAGTAGTTTCTTTGTGCCCTTGGGCGGTATGACATTTTGGAAGACCCACACGTATTGGCCCACTTCATATGGCTTTGCTCGTAATATTTTTTCGTCATATTTCCTGCGTTGCCTCATTTGCGCTTGCGCCGTGTTCCTCCTGCATAGCTCGTTCAACTCCTGTTGTCTTTTGATCGCTTCTTTCACGTACGCCTGAGGCGACGTCCTTTTCCCTTCGTATTCCGGGTAAAAGAATGTCAGAGGCATCGCTCTCTCCCTGCCCGTCAACATCATGAAAGGACTGATGCCCGTCGTTGAGTGCTGTGTACTGTTGTAGGCTCCTACTACTTGTGGCAGGTATTTGTCCCAGTCCGTCATGTATCTTGAGCAGTACACCCTTAACATGTTGACCAGTGTCCTGTTCTGTCTCTCTACCAACCCATTGGTCTGTGGATGATAGGTCGTCGAGTGTGCTTGAGCAATGTGCGATCTCTTCATCAATTCTTTTGTCAAGTCCCCCACGAAAGCTTTGCCGTTGTCCGACTGGAAAGTCATTGGACCACCATACCGCGATATCCAATGCGTTATCAGATGATCACATGTCTCTTCGGCCGAGGCTGTCTGGCACGGAACCGCTTCCGCCAACTTTGTGAAGTGATCTATTATAACCAGTATCTGGTTATATCCCGACTCTGTCATGCAGATTTTTTGATGGTCTATCTGCACCACTTCATTGAACTCTGAGCTCTCAACGGACTTGAGGGGAAACTTCATCTTCCTTGGGTCTTTTACCTGGAGACATGCCAGGCAGGCATTCACCCATCTCTCACAAGCTTTTCTCATTCCTGGCCAATCAAACCTGTGAAGTATCCTTTGTTGTACTTTGTCTATCCCCTGGTGGCCCATCTGGTCGTGTGATCTGAAAAGCACCTCCGTCTGGTACAATTGTGGTAGTATGATGAGGTTGTGTTTGTGTAATATCTTTTCCTCATCTCTCCTCTTGCACGCTACCACCCCATCAGCTGTGTGATAAAGTAAGTCTTTCTTTTCTTTGTAGAACTGGCTCAAGATCTTGTAGCTGTCTTCCTCAAGTTCCCCCTTCTCCTTGACCCCCGACTGGATCCATTTGGAGAGGTTACTTGTCATTTTGTCATTCTTCTGGGCTCTTATTAGGTCTGACAGCCTATATCTCGCCTTGACATGCTCCTTTAGCGCCATGATCTGTCCATTCATCTCACCAGGGTTGTGGATGTCATCACTCAGTTTCACGCATATCATCCTTTTCACGATTTTCATATCATCTTCTGGCACCAGATTCGTTCTGATATTTGAGTTGCATGATAGTTCCCTGAATGGTTTCCTTGCAACCGCAATTTTCTCAAGTTCCTCACCACCTCGCATCTCCTGTATGTCCATGTTGTATGTTCCTGAAGATGGATCCGTCTGTAACTCCCTGTCGTGGTGCCTTGTCTTCTCTTCCGCCAATATCATGCACAGACTGTCTTGGTTTTCGCTGCTCTCATCCGAGTCTTCATCCCATCCTTCACGCTCCCCGGACAATTTTCCTTCTCCGGTTCCTTCTTCCGTGAACCTAGAACACTCCCCGGACTCTTGACCTAGTCCCAGGTGTTCAGTATCTTCTTTGAACGTCACTTTCTTTTTCCTAACCTTGGTCTGCTCCAGAATGTCTTCGGGGATTTTGTCCACCAGTGACCGCACGACATCTTTGCTGTCAGTGACGCTTCCTCTTGATGAGTCAGTATCGTTCACTGTCTCTTTTCTCCGAAGTATAGTGAATTCCGGTTTCTCTTGACCCTTCTCTTGGATCACGGGCTTATCATCTGATAGTTTCTCGAGCAACCTCATTAAGTCATCATCTATCTGTGCAGTTCCTGCTTCCACCTGGTTAAGATCATAGCCTTTTGCCTTGAGCGTCTCCTTCAAGATCTTCGACTTGAGTATAATCTCAATCGGAATCCCCTTGCTCTTCTTCAAGATGGTCTTCTCTGGAGGCTCTTTAGGCAATTCAGGATGATCTTCTATCGGTTTGCCTGACTTGTCCAGCCATCTCGTGAGTGGAAGACTGTCGTACGTTTCCTTGTCCATGAATGAGAAGCCATCTTTGATTTCAGGTCTGTCTGCTTCTCTTTGCTCTTGTCTCTCATAGAACTCCGTCTTCTTGCTCAAGCTGTCGGCATTCTGATGTTTATCTCGCGTTCTGTGCTCAATTATCATGTTGTATCCGTCTAGGCGAACTATCCACCTCCCAATGTAACTTTCTAGTCTAGTCTAAACGTCTAGTCTCTCAATGTGGTCTTCCAGTGTTGGCGTCGCTATTACCACGTCATCCACGTAGCACATTACCAGATTGCCATACTTCTTCGTTACGCCTATCAGCGCGTGTGCCATCAACCGCTGAAACGTGGCTGTGGCATTGCAAAGTCCAAACGGCATCCGTTTCCATTGAAACAGACCCAACTCGCAGGCAAACCCTGTCTTGTCCCTGTCCTGCTTCCTTAGTGGTACTTGCCAAAAGGCCGAGCCTAAATCAAGAGTCGTAAAAAATTTTGCATCACCTAACTTCGAGAGGCTCTCATCAATCCTAGGTATGGGATAGGCATCCTTCACCGTGACGGAGTTCAGGTATCGAAAGTCACAACAAAACCTCAACTGGTCGCCTTTCTTTTTGGCCATCACTACTCCACACGCCCACGGTGACTTGGATGGTTCTATCATGTCATACTCTAGTAACGTCTCGATCTCTTTTCTACACGCGTCCGATTTGTGTGGGGTCATGCGCCTCGCCCCCTCCCTGTGTGGTACCGCGTTTTCCTCAAGTTCTATTTCATGCTCAACGAAATTACAACACCCGATATCCGCTTTATGCCTCGAAAAAACTTCCTCGTTCCGCTCTAGTACGTCCTTGATGGCTTCGAGCTGTTCATCTTTCATTTTGCCCCTCAAATGTTCAATCTCCGGCAGGACCGGTTTTTCATTTTGCATTTCATCTAGTGTGGGTCGCTCTGGAAAGTTCGAACAGCTCGACAGCCAATCATCCGTTTCTGACTTAAGTGATTTAATAAGACCTGAAGAATCGTTTGTTTTCTGCAATCGTCTCAAGATACAAATTTTGTCCCTGTGATTGGGACAATCAACAACTTCATTTTGTTTTGAGTTTTCAATTGTTTTATATCGAGTTTTAACCGGTAAAGCATATCCCAGTTTCCTCCCTCTCTGTATCGTGATCGGTATATCAAGGGTATTCAACAAGACACTGACGCAGAGGCCGCTCTTCGTTATCGAAAATGATCTTCCTAAAACAGCAGCACTTTGACTATTAGGATTTGGAACTATAAACACTTGCTTGTTGTCACTTAGTTCATTGTAATTTTTCATCCTCAAGCTTACGATTGCCGCTTCATTAGCTTTTAGCCTCACCCTCCTACTCAAGAATACCGGTGCTTTGTTTTCATTTGCCATTATTAAATTTACCGGTTTGATTGCGTACCTCCTATCCGGGTTCCGTATCCTGAACATTGCGTTATTTAGATCAATCGTTACGTCGAAATTCCTGATGAAGTCTCTGCCCAAAATGAATTGGTCAGATTCATCTAGGTTTTCTACCACGATAAAGCTCATCCACAGGTTACGTTCCCCCAAATTGAGGGCTATTATCGGCGTCCTGCCCAGCACCCGAAGGGCCCCTTTGTTTGCAGCTGACAGCCGTATTCTCGAGTCTATCAAGTCACCTTTGTCAAAGCCCATCCTCTCCCAAGTTTCGATTGGTATGACGCTCAAGACTGCTCCCGTGTCAAGCAAGCCACGCAACTGAGTCTTTTTGCCATTTATATCCAGCACGTGCCCTGTCACATCTGCCTCCGTCCCGATGTGCATTGCATCTTCTTCAAGCATGGCGCAGTGTCCAATCGATCTCACTTTCAATTCTTCTTTCCCTACGTAGATTTGTCCAATTAGGTCTTCGTCACATGTTATCATCGTCTTGGTATAGATGTTTATCCCATCTATATTTAGCATCACCTCCTGTGGACCATAAGCTTCAGTATATCTGCTATCAACACGTACCGACTTGCTGCCCCCTCTCATGAGTACTGCTCTCAGTGCTCTAGAAGTCGTTTGTGGGCTTATACCACTCAAATAGTCTGCATACACGTCAATGTGCATTATTGTCTGGTCGCTCGGCTCGCTCAAGTTTCTGGTTACCTCGTGGCCGCCCACTGTGATTATCGACATTATTCTTGCCCCGATTTTCGATATGCCAAAAGGCTTACCTGTCACCATTTTTACAGTGTTACAATTCCCGGTCTTTGTTGAGCCTGGTACAGCCTCTGGTGTTGGGTTCGATCCGGTTAATGCTTCGTTAAAATTCTGTTTTTCGATCTCCAGCTTTAGTCGTTGCTCTATTTCTTTCGCAGCCAGATCCTGTTTCACTTTGGCAATTGCTTCCGTCGCCGCTTTCTCATAATTTATCTCTAGAGAATTCCCTGCCGCGGATTCTATCGCACCATTGACATGTGTTACAGCTTTCACTGTCTTCGTTGGCA
This sequence comes from Symsagittifera roscoffensis, assembly GCF_963678635.1. NCBI lineage: Eukaryota > Metazoa > Xenacoelomorpha > Acoela > Convolutidae > Symsagittifera > Symsagittifera roscoffensis. The sequence continues at coordinate 25,379,939 of NC_087069.1, forward strand.
ATTCCGTGCTTGGTGTTCCTAAGTTCCTCGATTCAAACTCGTTTTGCCTGTTCCGCTGATTCTGCACCGCCGCTAATGCCAACTTATGTTTGGGGTGACTCTGGTCCTTGACCGCTTCCCAGAACAAGGGACAATCCATTCTGAAGTGCCCCTCCTGGTTACAGAAGAAGCATCTAGCGCCTATCTTGATGATTAAGCCATTATAGTACTCGTGTTCCTCCATCTGGCTCATGTTCTCCTCATCCAGTGCGTATCCTAGGCTCTTCATGCCTTGTTTGTATGTTATGCAGTCAGCCACGTGGTGGTCCGCTGACCCGCAGTTCGCGCATGATCTGCGCTTGTCCATATCATCTCTAGGTTTGTACCATGATGACCTCTGGGGTTGGCTTCCCCCTTGTGTGTTCCTGTTTTCCGAATATGAGTATTTCTTGGGCTTCATCAGCATGTATTCCCTTGATTTCTGTCTCATTTCTTCTGGGGTTGGTGCGCTGTCTTTCGACAATGTGTAGTATGTAGCTAACATTGTCCTTAAGTCATCACTTTTTACCCCATCAATGAACTTCGAGGCAATGCTGAAGTTTCTTCTGTTTGTCGACTCCTCTGGGTCACTCCTTCTTCTCAAGCTCTCGAGATCATCTAGGAACCGATCTATTGACTCGTCGTCCCTCTGCCTTCTCTTTTCAAATCGCATCATCGCTTGGTGACCCTTCATGCCTGACCCGAATCGATTCAGTAATATCTCGAAGATCTTGTCCGCGGTGTCGCGTTCTTCTTCCTTCTTTGCGACCACGCATTTTAATGCCGTGCCTTCTAAGTTGCTGAGTATGGCCGTGCATGCTTGTCTTTCATCATTTAAGTTATCTTGCTCTAGGTGTAATCTCATCACTTCCACCCAAGTGTCGATGCATCCATCGGAGTCGTCTTTGAATTCCTTTGGCTTCTTGAAAGTTTTTCTTGATTTTCCGTCCCTCCTATCGCTCGAGTCAGTGTTCCTCGTGGCGAAGGCCTCTAGAGTCCTGTTCATCATCTCCCAAGTGCTTGCCCATGTCATCGCATCCGGACCTGCGTTGCTGTTAGCTGTTGAGTCCCCCGGGCCATTCGTTGTACTTGACGTTCCATTCTTCATGATTGTTTTAGCAGCTGTTGGTGCTATGCTCACCGTGTCCCGGGTTAAGGGCAACGGTGTCGATTGCCGTTTGCCCCTTTGTGGTTCCACAAAGTCAACTCTGGTGCCTTGCGTGCGATCCGCTGCCGGTCTTTCTTGTGAGGTAGAATTTCTCAAGATTGCATCCAACTTCGCCTGTATTGCACACGAACTTTCGGCCTGATTCCTGTTCATTATTATCCATTCTCTTTTCCAGGCTACCTAATTGGCTGTTGACATCATCATATCGGTTTTTCAACTGTTGCATATCTTTTTTGATGTTCTTATCTCGTTCTTCATTAGTGGCATCTACCTTGTCCGACATCTGCTGGAGTCTCTCGTCTCTCGTCTGTCGCCTTAGCCAGGTTAAAATAACTATCCAGATACTCGTGTTTGTTGTATTTCAACTCTTTCCTTATTAAGTCTCTATCTTCCTCACTGTACTTCAGTTCCCTGTCGATCTGATTTAGTTTTGTCATCAGGTCTCCAAGCTCATCAAGGGTGGCTGTTTCATGATCAGCCGTTGTCTTGTTTCCGGCTGTCGCTTCCTTTCTGGCTTGTTCTTCCTTTGGGTCGGCTTCTGTCGCCTTCGTGCTCACTGTCCCAAATGTTCGTGCTCTTCCAGTGTGTGATTCCTCGGCCGTGTTGTCTTTCGATTTCATTCCGACCATCATCGCCAACTTTTCTGTAAAAGATGTCTTCTTTACTTGAGAGTCATCTTTCACCGTTTCTTGGGTATTGCCTGTTGTGTCTTCCAACGCGTCTATCGGCGAAAACTCCACGGTTTTCGGATTTTGATCTTCCATCTGGGGCATCGGTGTGGATTCCGTTGTCTTTTTCTCCACTTCATCTACGCTCTGGTCTGGTGTCTCTAGGTCGATTTCGATTGTGGGCTCCACCTATTTTTCCCTCGCATCTTCTCGCGTCTTGCTCTCGGTGCCACTTCTCGTGCTGACCATGCTAACTGAAAAGTTATTTTTTGTTTTGCTTGGGCCCCTTGATGTCGTTCCACGCAGCGACGAGTTATATTTCGTGTTTGATCCATTTGACCTTTTTTCAAGCACCGGTACCCTACTCCGTCTCATTATTTCTATTTACAATTGCTCTTATTTACAATATTGTTATATACATAATTCTATTCTAAGAATAAAAAATTTTGTGGAAACAAAATCTTAAAAGAAAATATACAACGTGATAAAAACCTTGTTCCAGTTCTCTAAAATTATCGAGTAATTTTCTTTATTTGTGGTCCCAACTGTACTGGGTTCCAATTAGTCTTCTTCTGTCTTAATCCTGTTTTAAAACAGCTTGTTGTAATTTTACTTCAATTTTTATACTGTCCTTAGACTTCCAGTTACCGTCCCTACTCTTCTTCGTACCGTCCCAGGCTTCCTTTTACTGTCCCAAGACTGTTCGGTAATGTCCCAGTACTCCGTCAGTGTCCCAAGACCCCTGACCTGAGAGTAGTGTCCCAAGGCTAGTGTCCCAAGGCTAGTGTCCCAAGACCACTGTCCCAAGGCCAGTGTCCCAAGGCTAGTGTCCCAAGACTACTGTCCCAAGGCTAGTGTCCCAAGACTACTGTCCCAAGGCTAGTGTCCCAAGGCTAGTGTCCCAAGACTACTGTCCCAAGGCTAGTGTCCCAAGGCTAGTGTCCCAAGACTACTGTCCCAAGGCTAGTGTCCCAAGACTACTGTCCCAGGACTACTATCCCAAGGCTAGTGTCCCAAGACTACTGTCCCAAGACCACTGTCCCAAGACCCTTGTCCCAAGACCCTGTCCCAAGACCCCTGTCCCAAGACCCTTGTCCCAAGACCACTGTCCCAAGACCACTGTCCCAAGACCACTGTCCCAAGACCCTGTCCCAAGACCACTGTCCCAAGACCACTGTCCCAAGACCCTGTCCCAAGACCACTGTCCCAAGACCACTGTCCCAAGACCCTGTCCCAAGACCACTGTCCCAAGACCCTGTCCCAAGACCACTGTCCCAAGACCCTGTCCCAAGACCACTGTCCCAAGACCCTGTCCCAAGACCACTGTCCCAAGACCACTGTCCCAAGACCACTGTCCCAAGACCCTGTCCCAAGACCACTGTCCCAAGACTGTATCAAGACTGTCCTGGTCCAACACTGTCCCAGGACTTCTTTGGCACTGTCCCAAGGCTGTTGACAAGTGTCTGAGCGGTGGGACTTCTCTCTTCTTCGTTATGGGGACCTCTTGATTCACTGTACCTTGTACCACCACTCAAGCTCTAGTAAAATTTCCCAAAAACCCTCTCTTAAAAGCCAAATGCTGCCCCCCCTTTTTCTTATTTCTTTTTAATTACCTCTCTTCCAATGTTCCAAGCAACTTGAGACCAAAACCTGTGCGCAGGTATCTTGTGATCACCTGTTCGTATAAAAACTAAACACAAATCCTCACCAAAATGCAACAAAAATCCAAGCTAGAAAAAGTAATAAAAACGGAAAGATGAGCCCACCTAAAATTCAAAGGTGACAAATGTCTACCTTCTATCGAAAAAAATGTCTGGTACCTAATTGCCACGCGTTTCCTTCCCCCCTGCTAGCGATCTTATGGGGTATCACAAAAACTGTCTATGTCCGTTCCCCCCTACCGATCCGACCAGGGTACCTACCTTAACCTAATTCCAATTTTGGATATCCGCTTCCTATGACCAACGCGTGTAAATGACTAATGTAACTAAATCAACGATGTCGACTAATTATTTACTATAATTTCTCCCCTTTTTACAATTTACAACCGCCAACCTCTAACTTAACCAGCCCCCCTTCTAACCTCCCCCCTTTTTAGCCCCCCTTCTTAAGCCTAAAATTACCTTAAGCGCCGGGTGCTAAACCTCTCAAGAGAAAACCGTAGACCTGTCTCCAGGCCTGCTCAAGTAAAAACGTTCCTCAAAACCGGGGGATATCGCTTATCCAATTTTACACTTATTTCCTATAATGTATTACGAATTTTAACGATACCCGTTCTGCCCAACTTGAGAACTCGAGAACTGCCAATTCCTTCTTGAGTACTTTCCCACTCGACTGGTCACCTCTTCCAGTCCAGTCTCATATTGGTTCAGCTCAAGTGCTCCTGAACCACTTTCCCACTCGACTGGTCACCTCTTCCAGTCCAGTCTCCTATTGATTCAGCTCAAGTGCTCCTGAACCACTTTCCCACTCGGCTGGTCACCTCTTCCAGTCAAGTCTCCTAGTTGTCCAGCTAAGTGCCAAGCTATCTAAAAACCCTTGACAACGCCCCACACTCGGGCACTTTATTGAGGTTACTGGGTTAAATTGCTAGGTTGATCGAAACGATCGAACTTGTAAAACAGTATGGGTATACTATTTAATTAATATAAAGGTTTGATCCAACTAATCTGGTGTCAAAGTCACTGTCTTTTTTCGTTTTATGGTTTTTGTTCTGCTTTTTGTCTTTTTGCTCGTGTTTTTGTCCCCCTAGTTGCCCCCCTTTACTCGGTTAGCTAAGCCTCGTTCGGAGAGCGTACCAGGAAGTTTTCTCGAGTTTTCTTAAAAAGCTATCACGGTACAACCGGAAGGTTTGCACGTTCCTGTCGAACCGCACCGCCGGTACTCTAGAATGGGCATTCAGCCCGAAGCTGTCTCAAGTGGGTTCGACTCCGTAGTCTTGATGTCGTAAACACCCAGGAGCGCCATAAAAACACTATGTAACATTCGTCTACTGCAGTCACACATGAGGCTTAAGAAAAATAGGCCCTATAACTATTGGCTCAAGAGTCAGGGACACTATCTCTTGTGTTTTTCCACCTCAAATCAGTCGGAGCCAATTCGGTTCGCTTGTGACACGAGACCACGACCCGTTACAGCTTAAAGGCTACTACTAAAATATCCCCCCCACTCTAGAATTAATAACGTCCCCATACTCAGGTCTCTAGATACCCAAAATACATGAACGCCGTTAAAAACCGGGTCGGAACAATCCGTTAAGTTACTTTTTATTAGACAGTGGAACTTTGATCCATTTCAGATGGATCAACCTAAAACTCGCCTTACCTCAACATAACAATTATAAACACACTCTAGAAATTTAAATTAGTACTCACATTGTAGCACGCTCAAGAATCAGGAAGTAAATAAGTCGGTGTGCAACTCAAGAATCAATAAAGTAACTAAAATGAGTTTAATGTTTGTCAGTTTTAATAACAAGAACAAGTTTGTACTCTAGAATGTCAGTTCTCGTGAACCATTGGGACACTCTAGCTGTCCACCTTTCCACCGAAGGTTCACTCTAGTCCAGTTTAGAATAATACTCCAATCACAACAATCCAGTTCGTGGGGATGCGCTCGTCTCTGTTCTAGATGGGACAGCTCTACTCTAGATTATTATCGCTACTGAAATTGCGAATAGCAATTTCCCACTGATTTTTCTAGCAACTTTCCCGCGATTGTCACTCGATTGTTCTGACTTCTCTTTTCTGATTTTCAGTTATCGCGAGAAAATCGTGCATGACTGGTTCCATTCGAAATTTTGAAAAATTAAATTTCACTCCAAAATTAAGTGTTTTTTGCTTCTCTCAAGGTCAAACTTCCAAATATGACCGACTGGCACAGATTGTTCAGACCACATTCATAGAAAAAATTTTGAAAAATGTTTGCTTATTTTTACCTTCAAATTAGTGACATTTTTAATGCGATGAGAGATTTGATTCACGAACTTAACGAAGGCGTAGAAATTTAGTAATCCGGACGTAATCAGAAACGTTTTTCTTCCAAAATTGTATAACAATGAGACGAAGAAAATTCTAGACAAAAAGTTTTCATTTTTTTCTCTATTTTTGCACAAAATGCTTTTTGTATACTTATATAAAATCTTCAAAGGAAGCATTAAATAAAACAAATTAAATTAATTTTTTTAAGGTATAATTAAGTTTTTGAAGCCTAAATTTCTAAAAGACAAATTAAGTTTGATTTGTCGGTCGTTACACAATCGCTTTACTCTCTTCAAAGCTGGGTGATTTTACTTGAGACCCGAAAAAGCAGACCAGCTTACGATCGCATCAAATAGCCCATTTATTGAAAGTTTTCTCAAAAAACTCAAGGACGCCCTGTCCAAGCCGCTGCTTCGCTAGATCACTGAGATGATGGGTTCAAGGGAGAAAAATTTCGATGACGTCCAGTTCTACGAAGGCATGCTTTCAGATGTGCACTTCACCAGCCAGTTTGAAGTCTGGTTTCAAAATCGTTTGGCGCTTCGCACTGTAAAACCAGATGTCAGAAATGACCACAGCTACCGTGAGACTATACGAAGCCAAATACCACTAGTTATTGTGTCTCGCTCCAAATAGATGCCAAGTGCTGAGCACTCTTTTGAGAGAGTGAAATTACTAAAAGCGTATCTCCACTCCAGAATGAAGGAGAATCGAATCTCAATTTTAGTGCTTATTTACATCCATTTAGGTGTTGAAAAGATAGACGAAGATGTCTTGGACCGATTCGCCGCGAAGAGTTGAAGACTCAATTTGATTTAACTCCGTTTTTTTTATTATTGTTAATATTCCATTGTTTTAACACTATTTTCTCAATCTAACCCCATCAAAAAAAATCTGAGATCTGCATAAGCATTGTGCTCAAAATATTGTAAAAAGTTGTTCTATAAAAAGGGCTTTTTGTCCTATACTCTCACTGATTCGATTCTTCACTATTGCACTAAAAATCAGAATACCGCCTCAGCTTCCGCTGAAAATTAAAATAGGTTAAAAAAGTCATAACCTTTTATTCGCAGATTCACAGAGTAGACAAAAACGGTAACCAAATCACGCTAGAGTTTCGTCAAAACCACTTCTGGAAACGTTAAGTTATAAAACATTTTAATTGAGTCTGGAATAATATATACAACCGGAAAATTGTAAATGATGTAACTTGAAATTTAAAAAAAATCATTTACCCTGTTTGATAACTGTTTATGAAAAAAATAGGTCTGAACAAACTACAATTTTGTATGTCTCGATCGAAGTTCATTCCAGAATAAGATCCAAGCAAATGCGCATTATTTTATTACCGAAACAAAACTCACGAAGAGAAGAAGAAGCCGACATTCTTGGAGAAGACTCAAGTTGAGTCGAAAAAAATGAAGCTACAAAAATCCTTAAAGTTTTAAGTCCATCTAGCACTTCAACAACAGAAAATTTGCTCACAGCGCAAGAAAAACTCATAATCTGGCCACTCACAGGCACAAAATGTAAGAAGAAAGAACAAAGCTGACAATTTCTCAGCAGACATTATTTGAGCAAAAAAAAGCGATTTTATAAAAAAAAACTTTTCCAGTTTCAAATCCTACCTGAAACTACAATGAACAACCCCTCTGCACTTCAACTGCAATGAACTTGCCAACAAGAAAGAAAAAATCCGTGATGTGGCAACTAAGTGGACAAGCTTCATGCAGACACGAGTTGAGCCGAATAATTCTAGTTCCAAAAAAATTGGATTAAAAATTTGAAGTTTTATATGAAAATATGAAAATTGCTTCCAGCCCAAAAAATTGTGATAGGGCAACTATGCCGATAAAAATTGAGCAGAAAGACGAAAGTCCGACCAACCAATGCTTACTGTAAAAAATTCAAATGCATACATACCGAAAAAAATGGTCTGTTCGTGACTCAAGCCCAAACCATAGGGCGCAAATACGAAGGTTTTACCTCTAGAAGAAACGAACAGAAACCTGGAAAATTTTAGTGCATATTAATAAAGCAAGTAAAACATTTGCATGAAAAAGTGGTTTACGAGAAAAACGTCTAGCACACGATTACCAGACGACACTTGCTCTCTCGAGTTTAATAAAAACTGACAGGAATTTGGTTGATTAGAACACAAAAAACCTCCAAACTTAATAACGCTTCAGTTTAAATTTGGTTAAACAGAAGCGAACATTTGGTTTGCCATATGCTTGTACCAGAAACAAAACACATACTATTTGGTGATTTTAAAAAGACAGCTCGAAATACAAAAAAAAATGGTTGAATTACCATTCATTCTTTTGGAAAATAATTTATTTTTGCTGAACTCAGACAAATCAACGAGAGAAACCAAAAAATCAAAAACCTGTTTGGACATTTCTAAAGCAGCCATGACGGAATTATTCAAATTCCATCTAAAAACGTCTTGAACAGATCATTAAGCAGTTAAACTGAAAATCAATGGAGGAGATCAGAAAGAATGCAGAACCCCACTAGGGTCCAAAAAGGGTTGAACCTCGAAAATATAGATATTAATAGAAATTATACAATGCTATTTGTGATCAAATAACAAAAAGCGAAAATTTCAATGAAAAAAAAAACATAAAAAACGGCTTTAAAATGATGCAAAAAAAATCTTGTAGAGAATCTTGTTCAATTCGTTCCAGTAAATCGAAAACAACCCAAATTTAAAACACGTAAGATCTGGATAGATAACCATGATAAAACACTGCCGCTAATAAAAATTTTCTGAAAGAAATGTATAATCTTAGTGGCAATTTGGACGACAGAAAAAATGGAAATTGGAGCGCTTGTTCAGATTTATCTTATGAGCATGTAAAAATCAATCAATTGAAAATCAAAGATCAAAAACAATTTTTTTCGCGGAGAAGCTCCATTTGTATGAACTAGTGAGAACCTTGTTTTAAGGACTCAGATCTGAAAGCCCTATTCAAATTTGAAGCAGCTCATCACGGAAACTATCAGAGTTGCGCAGAAGACTGCCAACAAGAGTAAACAAAAACTTGAATGTGTCATTCGTAGTTAGACTTAGACGAATTTTAAGCATAATTTTAATTTCTTAACCTAGTTTTCTTGAAAACATAAAAAAAATGTCTCCCACAAAGTAAACTTGTTCAATCATAAATCTTCTGAACACAACTTTTTCTATTAGTTAAGTCAGCTCCATGATTGTTTTTTTCTTTTTTTTCCTAGTAAAATTTACTCTTCTCATTTTTCGGCGAAAACAAATGTAAATTGAAATCTAGTTAATCACATGATATAATTCTAAACATCGAGAATTTATTTCTCACCAAGTATCAAGTTTACAAAAAAAATTTGCGCTCTGAGACACCTGTAAATGGATATATAATTGCAATCGTGCTCTCCTTGGAAGTAAAAATGTTGGCATGGTGTGTGAATTTAATAACTACCAACAAGAAGGCCTGAAAACACTTATATGATTATTAAAAAACCCTTATCAAAATCTCTATAGGGGGCTGTATTTTTAAAAGATAACAAAGACAGCCGGTTGCTGTGCAGGTATCACAGATTGTTCAGACCACATTCATAGAAAAAATTTTGAAAAATGTTTGCTTATTTTTACCTTCAAATTAGTGACATTTTTAATGCGATGAGAGATTTGATTCACGAACTTAACGAAGGCGTAGAAATTTAGTCATCCGGACGTAATCAGAAACGTTTTTCTTCCAAAATTGTATAACAATGAGACGAAGAAAAGTCTAGACAAAAAGTTTTCATTTTTTTCTATATTTTTGCACAAAACACTTTTTGTATACTTTTATAAAATCTTCAAGTGAAGCGTTAAATAAAACAAACTAAATTAGTTTTTTTTGGTATAATTAAGTTTTTGAAGCCTAAATTTCTAAAAGACAAATTAAGTTTCATTTATCGGTCGTTACACAATCGCTTTACTCTCTCGAAATTTAACTAAAAGTCAAAAAATTTTATGAGTTTTTTCGACCAAAACAGCATTAAAAAATATGAAAAAAGAAATTACAGATAGAATCAGCAAGCCATTAAATTTTTCAGTTTTCAATGTGGAAACCAGCAAACTAAGTATTAAGCAAACGAGACAAAAAGAAGACTTCCTCAAGGCTATTATCCAGAGTCACCAATAAGTTTTCAATTTAGTCGAATTGTGAGTCAAAATTTGACTCACAAAATGACCACAAGTTGTGATTGGGATTGAAATTGGGATTTTTGACGCACTAATTTGATCAAAAAATCTGAAAATAGCAGATTGGGTTGCAAAGACACAGTCTTGCTGGTTTATAATTGGCAATTTTTGGCAAAAATTTTGGCATTTTGGTCGCACTGGTCTGCAAACGCCAAATTGCTGTCAATTTTGTGTTAATTTATAGCCTTTTAAAAATATATCGGAAATGTTTAAAATTTCTGAAATGACTCTGACCTTAAATTTTAAACTAAATCGAAATTTTTCCTTGATGTTTTGCGTTTGCCTTTTCGTTGACATTTGTGTTTTTTCTCTAAAAGTTTGCATGACAAATCGTTGTTGAATGAAAGTTTTCTTTTTCAATTGTGTTCTCGAAACTTGAAATTATCCGAAAAAGTGCAATAATTTTTCCTTACTCTTTTGTCAGTTCAAATGTAATTTTGAAAATTCGATTGCAGTTTTAATGCCATTTCACTGTCTCAAGGTCAGAATTGTTTCAAACAATAAATACGTTGTTTAAAAGCTATAAGCTCCAGCACGACTCCACGCTATCATTCTTTGTGTCACAGAGAAAACGTTTTTAAATAAAATCTACCGTCGCTATAATATTACCTATCGAATTTGGACTTGAAAATAAAAAAAAATCTATTGAATAAAACATAGCTGCTTGTAAATAAATTTCCAGTTCGATGAAGTAAACAAAAACCCCAAATCAATCATATGATCAGACTTTTTGTGAATGCATGTTCAAATTTTTCAGGACTGTGTTCTGACTGTCTTTGATATTTCAATAGCCGAGGAAATTTTCAGTTTTGGTTTTTCATCTATAGCATTTGTTTCCTGGATTTTGAAAGTCTGAGCATAAAACCACAAATTTGTCCCAGCTTTGATGCATTTCACAATGGGTTATTTTACTGCAATGGAAACAAGATGCGGACCCATTTGCGAAGCAACTCCAGTTCTCTGGCCAAACTCTTTTCTTTCAGAAATGCCTCGTTTTTTTTTTCAAAAAAGACAAAAAATTTACAGTTTTGTTCATCTGTCAAGGCCGTGGAGTGGATCAAACTACCCTTTAGGCCTTGACTTTTGCGAAGTTCAGTTCGGAATAAATTAATACTTTATTGAAGAAGCTTTCAATGTGATTTTTCCCTAAATTTGTCTGACAATCAGTTTAGTTACATTCGGTTTCGGTTACTTAAGTTTTGAATTGATATGGGAGAAATCAAATATTAGAAAAATTGCCACAGTCGTTCAGTTCTTAACAAGGTTTATAGAATTAAAAACATTCAGCAATTCACGTTGTATATCAAAGCTGTGTTTTTGATCTTCTATCAGGTCGTAAAAAAAGTGTACTCAATCGCCGAGTTTTTTTTATGAAGTAGATTGCATTTTTGCCGGTGCTAGAAATGTGGAAATGTGGTAGTCTTTTAGCTTCAAGAAGAGTTTTTAGCCCTGTAAGTGAGAGGATTATCTTTATTAGGCAGGAAGTAATCAATAATTGGCTGTTCTAATAAGCATTTTGTTGTCATTTTTGCATGGCTTATGAAAACTACAAGCTCAGTTTTCCAGATTTTGCGTAAAGATAAGTGCAGACGCAGAACTAAATTTTCTAGGTATGACAGCAAGAATTTATCTTTGAAGAATCGAAATCTTTCTTATAACTATAACGATTTATGAAAACGCAACCACCAAAAAAGTTTCTAGGGGTACACCTCGAAAAATACTTAAGCTGTTCAACTCAGGTTTGTTTACCAATTATTTTTTGTGCATTCAACCTTTGATAAAAATCCCCACTTTTTTGGAGCTTTTTTTTCCTGAAATCATTATTTAATTAATTTTGGAGCAATAAATTTTGATAAAATGATTCAAGTGTTTTTGCCAAATCTTGAACTGCCTTCGTAAATTTTGTTTGTGCGATTTAATTAGCGTTTTCATCAGTAGCGGATTTAGAGGGTTGAGGGCTGGGGGGCATGCGCTCCATTCTCAGGGATTCGACCCCCTGCCGACACGAAGGGTCCCCCTTTACACTGGTTTTCAAAACAAGTATTTGCCGCGTTTTGAAAGTATACGCACAAAAAACGCTCATGTGTTTCTTTTTGCCACTAAAAAGACTTATGTTTTAGCAGCAGTTTTTTATTTTTTCGCCAAATACAGCTGTTATAGATAAAATAAAAAAATAATTTTCAAGCTACCTTACTTTCTTTAATAAAGAAAATTCTGGTGTCAAAAGAACCTATGCTACTAGAACGGTTGCTCAAGTTCTGTTAAAGCGTATTTATTGGCCACATGGATGTTTATGAAAAACCGACTGATTCAATGACAGTTTGATTAATTGAAAAGTTTTTTTCTTTCTTTTTTGATATCTCCATTTTTGCAGGTTTAAAAGCAATTTTTTGCTTTTCTTCTAGGGGAAATTTTGCATTCTAGTTTTTTTTGTTTGGATAACTGCAACAAGAATTATTTGTTTTTGCAAGATTTATAAACAAATTAAATTTTCTGAGTTTGTTTTAGCAAACAATTTTTTGGGAAACAAACTTAACCAATACGTTGTTTTTCTACTATTTTGTTTTCATTTGGAAGATGGCTCTAAGCTGTTAGTTTATTTATAAAAAAACACATTTTCTGAAGTTTTCAAATCAAAAATGCTGCTGCAAAATTTTGTTCTTAACCGAGTTGAACTATTATTTTTTATTGTGAAGTAAGATCAATTGGATTTAACAGAGTGTCATATGATTTTAATACAAATCATTGTCGGTGGATTGTTTTGCTTAAATACAATTTAATGCTGCTAGCAGTTTTGTTTACAGTTTATTTGTTTGATATTTAGAAAAGTTTTCTCAGGGAGTTCCTCTCAAAGTAAACTATTGGTAGTTTATGCTTTTTACCTGTTGTTTTTCTGTATTTTGTTGTTGTTTTATTCAGAAATATTCATTTAAGCTACCAATAAAACTACGTATCAAACTTAAAATGATCACTAGAGATCATTTTAGTTTTTACTTATTATCGGCCAACGTTTTTGTTTGCTCTTATTTGCTATTACTTGCTAACTTGTTGTTGTTTCTATTTTCAGCAAACTGCAGAATCAAAAAATACAACAGTTCAAAGAAATTGAATAAAAAGAAAACAAATCGATTTTGTTTTCGACAAAATTAGTGAAGCAAAGTATCGCTAAATAACAGTTTTTGTCCCAATAGTTGGAGTTTTTGCAAAAAAAATCAATGGCCGAAAATTAACAGAGGATACAATGTGATTGACTTTTTTTAGTTTCCGGAAAATAAATTAAATGCAATCGTCGGGAGGTACTTCAATGAGAGTATATTTGCCGCAATTATCAGTTCAATTATCGAAACAATTATTTATCAATTAACACAAACTTATTTGCCTCTGTTTGACTAATTTGACTTCACCTTGTTAATTCAGTTTTTTTTAATCAATTATAGCACAAAAAAAAGTATTCAGTTCAACAAAAACTAATTTTTTAACAACATTTTTGGGCGGAGTTCCAGACATTTTTTTGAAGGAACATTAATTTTTGATTGATTTATCAAAATATTGAACTTGATTTCTTCAACGTTGAACTTGGTTCAACAGTTTGCTTCTATCTGTATACATTATATTTGCGTTATGAGCAAAATTTTACAGTTTTTTTCTTGTAAGTTATTCACCACCAACCTTTCAATCAAGCTTCTACTGCTCAATTTTTGGTTTATTAAAGTGAGTAATTGTTAATTTTTGAAAAATTCAAGGAAAAGATTGATTTCGTTATTCAACATTTAAAAAAACTCGGGGAAACAAGTTTGAATATTTGGTTGCATGACAATATACCCGATTCAAAATTACCCTATGCCAATTTACCCTATACTAATCTACCCGTTATTCCAATGCCAATTTAAGCTTGCTTTTTTCAGTTTTTAGGCTTCAACTTTTCGCGTTCTCACTTTTATGATTTTTTTTTCAACTGAAAATTTCGCATACAATTTTTTAACATATATTATGTTCATGCGAATATGCTTACCTGAGGTCGGCTTTGTTTGATCCTGGAGTGAAAAAATGTTCCTGCTGCAATTATAGCTTCCGAGATAAGTTTGAAACTTCTGGAGTTACAACCCACCATTCGCCGATAATCTGAACTAACTATGACATATATAGCGAATTTAACCCTGACATGCACTCTAGAGGGAATTAAACCAGAGTTTACAAAAAAAACATACGGAAGATAATCAACATGAACACCAAAAAACTTATTTATTTCAAGGAAATCGTTCAACTAGTAATCGCAGTTTTTACACTTAAAAAAAAACAAACTGAAAAAAATAGAGTTGAAATTTTCAGAATCCATACTTTTTCTTCACGTTACAAAAAAAAATAAGAAAAAAACATGGCAAACCTAGGAATTACAGAAAACATTGAGTCCGATAGATTTAACACCGTCAAGCAAGAAAAAAAATGTAGTTACATGATTCAACCGAAGGAGTAATTAAACAATCAAATAATTAGTTTACAAAAAAAAAATTTGGCGATGAACCTACATACGCCATTGCAGAAACCGAAGTACTCATGCAATTTGGCTAAAACTATACTATCGGACACTAAACTGATTCAACCGAAACAAAAAACCAGAGACCATAGATACGATTGACAACTAATTAATTTCGATATTTATGTTCGATTTTTATGTAGTCATTGGCAAGAACACTTGATGAAACCTTCCGGGAGAAAGAAAGGGCAATAACTAAGGCCATAAGAATTGAGACAATGACCACCCGAATATAGTCTAGAAAATTGATTTTTTTTTGCTGGAGGGAAACCGGTACAAAATCGATAATAATCGATTGTAATGCATTTTCTGCAGATGCAAAAAAACAAAAAAATTGTTTATATTGTCTAAAAATGGATTCTAATGTCTAAAAAATTGAATTTTTACCTTTAGAAGCATGCTGTTTTAGATTTCGAAACAAAAGTTGAATTCAGATTAAACGTCACAAATCATGAAAATCATCAAAATAAACAAGCTTTAAGGCACAAAAATATGCAATAAAATCAAAAAAATCATCGCTAAAAACAAAATATGGGTACAAAAAATCAATAACCACATGAAAACCATCAAAATAAGCAAGATTTAAAGCTAAAATCAAAAATATGCAAGAAACATCCCATGGAAATCGTAGAGATAAAAAACACAAACTTCGAGGAACTAAGCCGACGAAATAATTCAACATAGAGAGGATAGCCCGACAACAAGATTTTTAAAGCAGATAATTCCAGTTTGCATATACACAGGTAACAACGGAACTCGATATCAAAACAGTTTTTTTTCTCAAGCAAGGGCTTGTTTCCTCGTTAAGTGGGCCAAATCAGTAAATGATATTGAATTTATTTGGCAGCTAGCCGATACAAGTATCTCTTTTGAAATTTGTGAGCAACGTTTTTTTTCCTGAAAAAGGTAGTACTCTGTTGCAACAAACTAGCTTACGGCAAGCGAATCAACAACCAAATTCATCTGTAAGCTTACAATTTTTAAACCCATTCTTTTGAGGAAAGCCAAACTTACGGTCAAGTGAACTAAATTTGAAGAGGGTACATTTTAAAAAACACAATTTTTTGTTCAAATCATTGCAAAAATTACTGGAAAACGCAGTCTTTGGCACCTTTTCAAAAATTTTTTTGACAAAATAGGATTACTTCTCGTTTTTTTCTGAGAGGAAATCTTCATTTTAATTTTTTCCAAAAAAATTCCTACTCCTTCTCTGAGAAATTCGGAGACCCGCCGTCCCTGTTCATATATAATCATTGAGCTGTTTATACGAGTACTTCTATACGATTGTAGCTCCAGGTTTAAAAGAAATCAAAAACAAGTACCTTGATGCATAGTTTTTCAGTGCTTGTTTCATCTATGTCATCATGCTTGATTTCTTTCACCTAAATGTTTGTTTTTAGTATTTGTTTAACCCAGGCAATTTTCCATGATTCGGTGCCAATTGGAAACTCATTCTGCTTTGAATCATTTTGTGACAATTCATCGGAGGAATTGCATTGGTCCCATCATTAGTCCAGGACTTTCTCGATACCCTCCGGTAAAGTATGTGCCTCAGTTATTTCATTCTTTTCAAGAAATAAACTTGCCCGCCAGTCTACAGGAGCCTCACTAATTCCAGTTAAACAACGAGTCCATTCATTAGGAAGCTTGCTTATCTTCGGAAAAAGTATGTCATGAACAAAACTCACCCCTACGGTCCTATTCTCAAGTGTCGCGAAAGAATAACGAGGTGTGAAAATAAGGATCATGTCTGCATCTCTGCAAACGTGCGGAGCTTCCTCGAAACACAAATTTTCAAAAAAAAATTCAAGATCTTCCATTTCTAGAAATTTTGGATTTACTTTGGGACTGAAATCGGATTCCAATCTCTTGCTGTTTAGATATTGTTTGTTATTGATCACTTCTGATTTTCCCAATGTATTTCCTCATATTCCCTGTCAGTCATGAAGAATAGTTTACCAACTTTCATAGTCAAATGCAATTTGAAGCTATCAGATAGTTTCAGCTTACTAAGAGAACAGTCAAAAAACGGTACCCGATTTTTTGCAAAATAATTTGAGCTTACGTCTGGCTCAAAACTTTCAGTTGCTGGTTGGTTGATATCTTTAACATCTCTTGTTACAAATCCAGAAAGAAACAAAGTTTTTTTTATACTGCCTACCAAAAAGTACTGCTTCCGAACCAGCCTGATCAAAATTTTGCAGCCTGATTGCATCGAAATTTGGAGTGGTATGATCAAAGGTGGTTAAAGTCCCGCGTATCAAGACAAATGCAATTTTTTCTTCATTTCTTCATAAACACTGTTGCAGGTAGAAATGGTCACCGTAATGCATCATTTCAAGATCTAAGTAAACATTTCGAACGCCCGGAATTTTTTCATACACAGCTATTTCCGATCCGTTTCTCCCAATATTAGGATCAATCATGTTTTCTGGAAATTCAATCCGGTAACTATTCCAAACTGGTCTCCTAAAAATAATATAAACAATATACTAACAGAAACAAGATGGATTAATGAAATTTACATACGATAATTTCATTTTAAATTGCCTCAATTGTCATACTCAATACAATAAACACATGTCTTTAACTTTCATATTCCCAAAAACTTTTGGGCGAGGTTTTTTTTACTCCTAGTTTGCTATTTGCCGGTATTTTTGTGTTCTTTGTCTTTCATTTTTAATGAATCATTTTGCCCAATGTTGTATTTTTTTTCCACGCAAAATAATCATTCAAACTACTGATAGCCTTTTACGAAACTTTTATCAAGTTTTTACCGTATCAAATTGTTTTTAATTGACTAATCAAGTTGCTAAAATTGATCTGAGATCGTAATTTCCACCTTCATTACACTTTTTTCTTCTTGTATGGTGCGTGTTTGTTATTATTCGGAGAAAAAAAACATTTGGTCTAATGACGTTCTCTCAGACTTCACTTTGAGGTATAATTTGTACCAAAATCTCATTATGAGCGTTAAAACCATTTTTCAAATTAATTCATATTTTACTCATATAGAAGCCTTCCGTTTCCTGTTTTGATATTTTTTTGCTGACTGAGTTGCATTATCTTTTTCTTGTTGTTCCGACTTTTTAAGTAAGTGCGGAATATTTATGTTTGGTGTGCTTTTTTGTTAAGTAAATTTTCTTAGAGTTTCATTTAAATTCATTTGTGTTCTCTGTTTATGAAGCTATGGGGGTTTCGAAATTGATAAACTGGTCCATTTGAGACATTAAAGGTGAGCGGTGGATTGAAGCATTCCAAATCAAATTAAGGCGAGACATTCGGTCTTATGATTAAGAAAATAAACGCTTAATACACACCTGTAAAAAATAAATTAACGTGTGGGGGATAAATTAAAGAATAAAAATGGAATAGTTTCTTTTTTTTGAACATTTCATGCTTTTTTCAACCAAAAAAAAAACTTTTTGATTGGCCTCAAATTACAGTCGGAACATTTAGGGCTGTGGCAGATTTAGTTCCTTTTGATATTCCTGCACATATCCTTTTCCTCGTTACTTTAACAAGACTGCACTTATCAGGGCAAAGCCTTGAATGTTACGACTGCCTCTTAAGGTCTATGGAGCGGTAATAACATGAAAAAATTAAGGTTAACAAAGAAATGATAAAAAAAAATTAAGATTTTTGTGAAAATTATCCCGCTCACAGGCCATATAAAATGATAGATTTCAGATGGTACAAAAAGATACATTTCGCTACGTGTAACAAATTAATTATTGCAAACAAGATTCCTCTAACCAATTTGGAACGAGTTCTTAGACGGATTAAATCTCCGCTTGAAATGGCAATCATTAAACCCCCATAACTTTACGAAATCACATATAAAAAACTTTTCAAATTTAAGTTCATGTCAACAATGCCTTTTGATTGATATAAATGGCTAGTTGAAAGGTCGAAAATTGTCTGAAGAAAAACAAATCGCCCGAGCACAAATATTCCGTTACTTTCGTTACAAAAGTAGGATGAAAAAATAATTAACGGTATGATTCTGAGAAAGTACAAGAATCAATCTCCAATTTCCAGATTTCGGTGAGAAAGAAACTAATTTTTCATCAGTAATCTAAAATACAATATTAGAAAAATGCCATCAACAAAAGTTTCACTCCTATTGGATTTGTCTATTTGTGCTTTTTTTGCTTTCTTTTTCCATAATCTCGCATAAAATAGTTTCCGTTCTTATTAACAGAACACAATCCTTTGCTATGAAACTCAATTTTGGCGAAACGTAACCCTTATGCCAAAAAACATTTCAAAAGAATTTTCAATTATATGAGCAACACTGTAAAATACTTTTAACTTTTAACCTTTGCTTCTATTTCTAAAATACGACAAAAAATCAGCATGCGATCTCCCATACTAACTTCATTAAAAAAGACCTCGTGAACACTGTTTTGAAGACTGCAATAGTTTTTCGTGCTTTTGTATCTGTGTGTGGAAGCGGAGGAGGTAACTGTGAGGTTGTGTAGGTTTATTTAAAGTTAAATTTGTTTACTCAAAATGTCCTATAACAAAATTGGCATTACATCAACGGAGGAAGATGTTGAACAGGTTTGTCTGTTGGGATTTAGAAACTTCATATTTTTTTGATAGGCTTTTTTATCGGCTTGATAGGTTTAAGCAAATATTACGTCGACATAGAGGCCGCATATTGCACCGTTCAACAAGCGAAAAAGTTTTTTTTATGTGTGTATGTCTGTTTTGATTGTGAGGGGGACTCAAAAACTTTTTATTAGTCTTGAAATTTTTTCGGCTTTTTCTCCGTTTTTTTTCGGCTTAATAGATTTCGGCCTATTTTATATCGGCGTAGTGGCATCATATTTTTTCATTTGACGGGCGAGTAAAATTTGTATGTGTGTGTGTTTTTTTTGTCTCTGTGTGTGTGTATGTGTGTGTGTGTGTGTGTGTGTGTGTGTGTGTGTGTGTGTGTGTGTGTGGTAGGAGGGATAGATGAAAGTGTGTTTGATTGGTAAACAAACATTATACCCCAAGTCAGATTTGAGTGGGGTGTTAGCCTTGAAACCGTTGGGACAGTTAGGTTAACGTACGTCCCTCCGCTCCCATCGTTTTCAACGCTTGTATCCCCTCTCTCCTTCCTTAGTTGGGAAGGAGGGGTAGAACTAACGTGAGTGGGGAGTTCAATGTGAGTAGGCTTATAATTTGATTTGGCTGAACAATTTTTGCAGTTTTTTTTTGCAAAATTCTGGTATTGAGTTTTCCCATAAAACGAATTAATTCTTAACAGGAAAAATTTCAATTAAATGGCTTTTAGATGGATCATAATTGATTTCAATTTTGGAAAAAAATTGGATCATAATCTTTTTAAAATCTTCATTTTTTGCCTGAGAGAAACGTGAAAATCAATTCTAAGGAAAACAATTTACGCCACAAAAATCATTTATATCTAACTTTGTCGTTCTGCACAGCTGCGGGTATAGATATGTGGCATAGCTTCAATTATTGACCAAACTTTGTCGACTATCTAGACTTTCGTGATTATATATTGAGAATTTCGTAATCAATTTCAGATGTTCAGATTTTTGCTGCCAATATTTTGGCTTTAAATCTCGGCGTAAACATGCAACTTAACTCTGATTTCGGTTGAAGCGCGACTTCCTAGTATAGAATGTGGACACAAGTCTAAGACCTTGAACCGGGCTGTTAGATAAAATTCGTTATTATCCCTGTTTCATAGGTCATCGCCGTTTTTTAGCGCCACCTGATGAAAAAATTCTAAATTGACAATTCATTTGTTTCCTAGTCCGTACCGAAAGGAAACGTTATGACTGACAAACCGTAGAGCATTGGCAGAGACCTATTACTGCTGAAGAAAAATCATCGAATACTGTTTGACGACAGATTGCGTTCTGTACACAATTGGAAAGATGTGGTTTTTTGAATCCATTTCCTCTCATTAAAAGTTTTTGCGGTCTAATCAAAAAAGTTGAGGCAAAATCTTTTTTAAATTATCTGCGGGTTCTATGTGAACGAGCGTGTGCCAACTTTATTTTTGGCGAAAAATCAATTGTCGAAACTTAATCCTTAAGGCTTAAGATCTTTTCAAACGAAGTTTCAATTATATGCACAACACTCAAAATGACTTGAAACAATTTTTTCTATTTTTAAATACGACAAAAAATCAGCGTGCAATCCCTCAATATTAAAAAAAAGTAATCTGGGAATACTTTTTTGAAGTCTGAAATAGTTTTTGGCCTGTGTGTGTGGAAGAGGAGTAGGTAACCGTTAGGTTATGCGGATTTTTTTGATTTAAATAAACGAATGGTAGTTTTGCTCAAAACCTCCTTTACTTTAACGGAGAAGAATGTTGAACGAGTGTGTCTAATGGGTTTTAACCTTTTGGAGGTCAAACGTGTGTGTATAGGTGTATGTGTTTGTGTATTTGTTGGCGCCGATATCGCTTTTAGAAAAAATTTAGGTGATAGTCAACCAAAATTGGATGTCCTAAACTAGTACCAAAAGGGTCAGCAGTAGGTCAAATCCCTGGAAAAAAAGCGTTCGCCCAGTACCCCCCCCCCCCCACTAAATCAACCCCAGGTATGAAAATGGTATCATACCTTTTAAATGGCCAATCACACCTTTCTAAAGTATGGAGAATTAGTATTCTGCCATTTTTTCCTCAATTTTTTATTTTTTTTGAATGGAATTGTATGGATTGGAAGTTTTTTGTCAACCCGGATATCAAAAAAAAATAATCTAGTATAGAATCTCCTTAGCTATACTTTTATAGCACACAGTAAAGAATAAAAAAGCGCCGTCAAGAACTAAAAGGCTTACATCTCGTGGGATGAGGTTGTTAGTGGGAGAGATCCAATTTTTTAAATGGTCCAAATGTTTATGTTTTTCAGTTATGATATGCACCATTTTTCTAGTTGAACATTGAAATACCTATAGAACGTGTTTACTCAAATCATCAGAGCTGATCCATACCTGTTAAAAATAAATAAGGACACTATGTTTTTCAAATCGGTTGCCAACAATCTAATTTTGATGCTTTTTATGTTTCTTTGAAATTCAAAATGATAACAAACTAATAAAAATTTAGGTAGGGGTGGCCTTCTCACAGAGTAATTTTGGATAGAGTACACTGTCTATTCGTCACGCTATCTATTTTTGGTCCGATAGTTTCGTGCAGCTCATTAGTCCAATACCAATCCTAATCGGACTCTTATATTTTCTAGTCTCGATAGATTTAGAGATTTACTGGTTTATTGCGAAGTTAGAGGAGAGAAAATAGTAACTGATTTCAAACTTTAATCTTTTTCTGTGAACCACTAGGGTTTCAAGTTTACAAAATAGTGTAAGTTTTAATCACGAATTATGATGGGTTAGTTATGAAAATTTTACGGTGACAGGCAAAACAAATAATTGAAAGAACTAGTTTCAAACTGATTCCAGTCATGCGGGGTCTAGAGAAATTTTGAAATTATGAGTTTTTTCCATAAGGGATTGTTTTCTGAGTTTTTTTAGGAAAGCTGTTGTGAGAGACAAGCAACTCTTGTTTGTGCCTGGGAAATACATTTGATGATGAGCGGTTATCGTGAATCCAGAGACACTGAAGTGATTTGCAGAAAAGTGAAAGCAGGGAGTCGATTTAGTAGTTCAGACCGAGACTACGTGCGAGAGAAATGTCAAGTGATAAATGACACATATGCTAAGTTTGACATCGAGCTGGCCATTGTTCCGTTCAATGGGTTCTTATGTTTTGCTGACAACTCTATATTTTATGTACAGAGAAGGCAAAGACTACGGCAAGTTGTCGAGTGATCATATCTCTCTCGTTGCTAGTTGTTTCAGTTAAGTTAATTTTTTTTTGTTTTCGCAGAAACTTTTATCTCAGTGTAGCAATTCTAAAAAGTTGATCAAAGTGGAGCTACTCTTGGAAAAAATAGAGTGCGATGTTCTGAGCGTGATTAGTTTGGTTGTTGAGGCCGGCTACAGAGCATTCTCAGGTTGTTTTGGCCAGTTGTTTAGGCCAGTTGCTTGTTTATGCCAGTTTTTGCAGTAAACCTGAAAACTGTTCATCCAGTAAAGGGTTATATTCATTTTCGTTTCTATATACCTGGTGTTTTTGTCAGTTATATTTTGTGGTTGTGTCCAGCTTTAAACAAAGTTCTTTTGTGATTAAAATTAATCTGGTACTTACTAAAATTGCATGTGGTTCAACTCAAAATCAGTTTTTGATTTCAAAAGATTATATTATCCAGTTTGATCTGGTTTCAGAACAATGGAGCTTTCATATAAATGTCGGTAGTACGGTCTTAGTGCTGTGGTTTTAAATGAGCTGTGTTGATTTTTCAATCATTATTCCAAATGGGCTGAGGGAGAATTCAAAAATTGTGAAATTTGATTTGATTTGTTATCAGCGGTTAGAGAAATTTGAATTTTATTTGATTATTACAAATTGTCACGCAAAGTTGTAAAAAATTTCAAACAGTTTGTACAAAGAGGGGAAATTTGAGGGACGAGTTGAATAAATAAAAAGTTCAAACAAAAAAGTTAAATTTGTCTTAATTTTTTAGTTCAAATGTAAAACTTCTGTTTTACATCTTCGCAGCATTGAAAGTATTATAAAACTGCTAAATTATTAATTTTCTTGAACAGAACCTAATGCACTGCAACAGGTGAGCGCCATTTGAATTATTGATAGAAACTTCGTTCTAATTTTTTGATATAATATTATAGGCCAGCTTAAAAGCTAATGAGGAAAACTATGAAACAATCAAACTAAAGAGGAAATTTATGAAACTATAAAAAATGAAAAATTTCAAGATAACGGTGAGTAAATCTTTTTAGAATTAGTTAGTTTTTAGAATAATTAATTTATGCTTACAATGATTCTGGGAAGAATTGCGATGGAAATCGATTCTGAAAAGCGTTTAGCGTGTATGCGAATAACGTTTGTGGCTTTCGACAGTGGCCAAAGAAGCTCAGAAGCCTTGATGATTTGTAGTTCATCGTGATGGAATGAAAATCCATGGTTAGTGTGCTTTATGAGGTGAAAAATCTTGTGACTAAATTTCGTGCCATGAATAAATTCGAAAAAAAAGTATTTCTACAGGTTTGATGAAAATGTGGGATGATGATTGTTGACACTAATAGAGCTTACCGCACTTTTAAAAGAAAGTTCCCCAACCATCCTTTCCCAGCAAAATCAGGAACAGCCCGTGAATACATCAACCACCCCAAGCATACTAACACAAAAGAATTTTTAGCCATCACCTTACCCTCATTCCCACAATACACCTTAAACACCCCCCACGACACTAACGAAACACGCAACTTTGTAGATGAATACGTTTTAATGCCCACTCTCTCTTGGACCTCATATTATCATTTCACTAACCCTCTTTGCTTACCTTTATCTAACACTCACATCGATATAGAGCGAAATACGGACATGCTATATCGACTCACTACACCACTAACCGCTAGACAATTTACTTACGTTGGATATAAAAAATCACTAAAAACACACACTGCACCTAGAGCTAACGAATATACACTCGAATACTATGATCACAACATCATCAGAGCTAACCAAGATCAATTCTTAGACGACGATCGCTTCGCTAATCCACAAATTACTGAGAAATTTTTCATCAAGACACCATATACATTCACACTAAACATCTTCGACCGAAAGTTTGATCACATTATTTCAGAAGCACTAACAGACACACAAGCATACGAAAGTTTTAAAGAACGCTTCCAAATATTTTCACTAACCTTTCATTTCCTTGCACCACACGAAAGAGATTTACACTGCTCACACGATATTATGTTGCGCACTAAACAAACCCACACATATAGTTATTATCGCTTCATCCAAAATCACTTTGACCTACACACACCCTCTAGACAACCACACCATCGTTTTCAATTCATTAATTCCAAATACACTTCACCATTTTTCCTAAATTTCACATATTGTATTAAAGACACTAACCTTCATGGTATTCTTCGTAATTATGACCCCATAACCCAAATGTACATCTTCTGTCCCATCACCAAGACCTTCAACGCCGAAGAATCCCGACCCTTCCTTATCCCGCACGAGTTTGTACAACCTATAGAAATCCCAATTTTAGAATTCATCCACAACACTAAATTCAATCACAAATTATATAATCTAATCCAAAACACACCTTATGAGTTTGCAGTTGGCACTGAAGAACTAACCACTATTAAGGCACTTCAATTGCTTTGGCCACTGCTTCAGACTAAAAATATCATCCGCATCTTAGCTAAACTACTAACAACTTCAGAACTAATTCACGACATCTTCCCCCACGGTTTTTTCCCCGACGACTAACAGGTAAGTATGAATTAAATGAATATTACTAACTAATTAAAATATTAAAAACTTACCATACTTTATTCATGTTTTCTTTAGATTTTTAGCCTTCATCCGACGATCACCTACAAAAACCACAAAAGACAAATAAAAATCGCAAATTTCATCAAACAAATTTCAAAAATTCTATTAATCTCTTACACTTATAAATTTATAAATTTAATACCAATGCAGTAAATTCATTTCTAAAATTTCCCCCACAAGCAGTAAATCTAATTATAATGAAAATTTGTAACTTAAAATTCCCCCATAACTAGCAGTAAATTTCCAAATTCTATGCAGTAAATTAATAAAATGCAATTGCAGTACTAACCTTTTGATATTTTCATTCATTCGCACAGAAATTCTATCCACACTCGCACAGCTCGCCCACGAAGAATTGTTTAAAATAATGAATTTCAGTTTCAAGTTTTCACACTCAACAACTCTAACATATAATAACATGTTTCAAACTTTCCTTTAACCCGGTTGGAAAGGAATCATATACTAAACAAAACTAACCAACGCAGCTTACTAAATACCACAAATCATAGAATAACAGCATGACTTAGAAAAGGAAACCAACGGTACCCAAACCGGATTAACCCAGTTTAAAACTGGATAATTTATTCTTTTGAAGACTATTACAAAGTCTTAGAAAGAAATAATAAAACACAAAAAAGTCGAAAGACAAACCCATACCACAAACAATTTGATTTTTGGAAAAAGTACATAACCAACAAGACATAAGTAAGACCACAACAAACCCAACATAAAACGTTGTCACATAACAGGACCCCTCACAAAAACCGCATGAAATCATACTCCCACTCCTGGCCTAACCCACCAGGAAGGACGTCCTGAGCATGCTCTATAGCCGGCCTAACCCACCGCGCTACATCCACGCTTTGTGACCACACCTTTATTTTTAATAAGAGCTACTCAAGTGTGAGTAACTCTTCAAAATAACCGAACTAAAACAAAAAGCTTTTGTGAAAACAACTAACTAAAATCATAATTAAAAAATATTAAACTAATAAATGTTTTATAAAATGTAAATTACATTATGCAAATACATAGATCAGAATACAACACCAAGGACGAACATCTAAAGACAAAACGACCCCACTACACTCGAGAGAGAATGACCAACCACAATCGATATGCCACTCACAATCACAACTCAAAGGATTTAGAGTACGACTTGACTTCGCAGAAAAGGACTTCATTGAACTAGACCAATGACCACCTCGATGTTCAAGTATACGTACAGATCCGAGTAACCAGGCATCCCCTCCACGCACAATCTCCACGCCATTCCCAAGCTAGATCAGACACAAAAGAAGTTCTCCCCGAAGAACAGAAAAACCTGACATAGCCAACCATTCTGAAATCAGAATTGATTTTGTTGCAGAGACTCAGTCGTTGTCACAAGAAGAACACAACGTCTTATGTCCCTAACTCCAGCTTCCTGAAACTTCTTTAACAAAGAAGAAGCGGAAGAAAATTATGATGTTCACCAAACACCAACGTCCATCATCCATCCTTCGAATTGCAGAAGAACTATTCTAAAAAAAACTCTGTAAAACCCGGATGGGTGGAACCTGATCTAAACTACATTTTATGATTGGATAAATTAAATGTTTTACCAATGTAAAGTATTTAATATTAACCAATCATGATCCATCTAACTAACAACCCACTTATTTGTAAGTGCTGAAGTTACTTGTAATTTCAGCACCAGAGAGATTTGAATTTAACTTAGAAATTAGTTGGACTCTCCCGAGCACTTCAGCAACCGCAATAAACCAGTATACCCTAGATCTATTGAGCCTAGCAGAGACTAGTTAAACAACCTGAGACTAGATAGTATAAGAGTAAGATTAGGATCGGTATTAGACTAAGAAGTTGCACGAATCTATCCGGCCGAAAATAAGATAGCGTGACGAGCAGACGGTGTACCCTATCCGAAATTACTCTATGAGTTAACCACATCGGTCCTAACTCACTAGTTTCATCGATGGGTTCAGTATGTGGGCAAAAAACATTCATTTGGGGGGTGTGACCATAATTGCGCGGAGTGCCAAGCAGGTTACTGCCTTTACAACAATACGAAGATTTTAAAAAGTAATGTGATGTTTATTATGAAAATTTAGTGATAATGTGGGTTTCCGGATACTGATTATGTGTGCAGTGTTTTTCAATAAAACGGCAGTATTTTTTTGGATGCGTTAGCTTAATTAGTTCAACATCAGTTCATGTGTACAGTTTAAAATTTGGTCTTTTGGTGTTAAAAAAAAGATTAGAGGGAAGTCAAAACGGCTAAAATAAGATTCATAAGCCTTTAAATTTATTCGTGTGTGCTCTTTGACGTGATCTAATTAATTGTCAGTAAGATGAAGATCAAAGACATAATCTGTTTTGATTCAATAATTATCGGTTCATGTGGGTTGACATCAAAATCAGTAAAAATCTGGTAAGTTTTTCAAGTACTTGTGATCGTTGTAATCAGAGTAAGCGATGAGCATTTGGTTAGATTTTTGTGCAATGTTTCTGTTTCTTATGGAGCGATATAATTGAAACTGTTGATAAGAATTGAGCTAATGAGTTGGCGAAAGAGTGTAGCGCGTAAATCTGCATCGTCGGTTTTTTCAGTATTAAAACTATAGGGTTTGTAAAAATATGATAAAGTACTTCGAATAAGGATAAAGTTGTTTTCGTGAAAGTGGATAAAGCTGTTTTCGGATGCAGTATAATTTCTGTTTTCAGTATATCAATTGTATAAAAAAACTTTTATACAATTTATGTAGTTTCTTATTCCGATTGTGTCGTAAATGAGAGATGATCAACTTTTTGGTTACTAGTTTTGAGTAAACCATAGTTCTTGCCGCTTGTGTTCGGTCACGAATACATTCCAAAATTTTGAGAAGGTAAGTCTTAAAAAAACGAACTTTTTGATTCATGGGAAAATGCTAGTCATACATTTACCATATATGAAAATCATAGACCTCTCTTACATTTTTCTGTACTTATGGAATTGCATTAAATATGTATGACTAGAATTTTTCTATAAATAAAAATTGTATGATTAACATTTTCGATCTACCCGGAATAGTACATTCTACTTTGAAGTAGTAATGCTGACTTTTAAAAAAGTTTCATCTTTTACCTTTTTTTCTCTGCAACATTTGTGGATATTCTTATATACTAGTCGGCTGGACCCAACGAAAAATAATTTTCTATACGGCCAAATACAATTCGCGGATCAAATATTTCAAACTTATTTCCATAAGCGATGCAGGAACACGTCCTTTTCAAAGTAATTAAAACACCTTTAGTTTCGTTCTGTTAAGTTAAGGACGTCGTTTATGTCGTGTATGTACAGAACATGGCAATGTTAGGACGTAAGTGTGCGGCAAAGTTTCTCAGCTCTGACAATAAAAATTCTGAATTACAAAAATCTTTTTTTTTAAATAACTACTCCAAGTCGTGTAGCAGAGTGACAATTGTCATCATTTTTTCTTTTTAAGACAGAAACCGTTTGATATACAAAAAGGTTGGTTGACAAACTGCTTATCAGAGAATTTTATACTACAAGAAATGAAAAAAAAGAAGCTTATTATACGATTTGAGAGTATAAACAAATTGAGTATGCTTTTCTCTATAAAATTTTTCTGATAAAAAAGGCAAAACGATTGTTTAATATTTCCAGAGTGTCAATTGCAATTGCCAATTTTAAGGTTGAAATTATACGATTTTATATGATAGCTTTTTCATTGAATAAAATTGTTTGAAACGCAAACTTTGTCAACCCATGTTCAGAAAAGGAGCGGGAATTAAACGTGTGTCCCTGGGAGGTTTTTGGGATCAAACAAACGTGAGTGAAAGTAGGAGTAGACAACCGTGGGTTTGGTCAGTGCAAACGTTAATTTCGAACCCCCTCCGACCGTTGAGACAGATGCTTATCATACAATTTTACACTATGAAAAAAGCTTTATCATACGATTTCCTGCTACGAAAAAAATCTCAGTGAAAATATCATTGACTAAAAAAATTGTATAAAGGAAAGAATTCATGCAGTTTTTCGTGCATTGAAACCTTATAATAAGCAACTGTTTTGGCAGTCTAAAATTAGGTATCAACATTTTGGCCATTTTTTTCCAAAAAAAAACATAACGAAAAAACTTTCAGTTTTGATACAATATTTTTGCATGACGAGCATTTTTACATTTTTATCATTGAAACCCAGAGAGTAACTGGCGGTTACCTCTCAGATAAATTGCATTCAGTGATACAAACCATGTAGATTCAGTTCATTTTTTCACACAAAGTATAACACAACTTTTTTTTTGAAAAGTGGCTAGAAAAATTTTACTCATTGGTTGACTAAAACTCATTTTACTCATTGGTTGACATCTGTGATATAGCCAATCAAAACTTGCCCGTCTTACTAAAATTTTCACATTGTCTTACAGATATAGGTTTATGTTATCATATAAAACAAAAAATTTATATTTAAGTTTTTACAGAATATACAAAATTTGTATGAGTGTTTTTTTTCCATACACGAAGTAAATTTTTTGGCTAAAATTTTTTTCTCTCTTTTTGATTCCAAACTCAATAAACAATTTACAAAAAAGAACATTTAAAATTTTTTGCTGTGCTTATGACAAAATCCAGTGAACGTTTTTCGCCCAACAAACCAAAAAATCAAGAGCCATTTAATTATTAAAATTGATGGGTAAAAAACTTTGCTGACTTTCGTTACATGTACAACCAGCATAATCTTGAATGTTTTTTTGGTAAAGTGTTTAGTTGAAGAAAGAAGCGTGTTTAAAATCAAAAAATGAGAAAAAATTTACTACACCAATTATTTATTTTTATATGGAAAAAAATGCTCATCATACAGTTTTCATAATTAAATTTGTATAATAAAAATATTTTGTCCAAAAAACGGTTTTGATATCAAAGTTGATCTCATTGTATTAAAATTGCCAAAAACTGGATTCTGAAACAAAAAAAGTTTGTTTTTTTTGTAAAAAATGCAATAATGCTAGCCTTACAGTTTTTCTAAGAGTGTAATTGTATGATAAACATCATTAGCATAGACTCCACATGTGAGATTTTATCACAGGCATTTTTTCCTTGGACGTCAACGTCAACATTTTCAACGCCAATGATCAAGTCAACTTCAAGTCTGATACTCAAGTACTTTGACCTATGATTCGTTGTAAACAGTCAAAACAATACCAGAAAAAACGATATCAAGTCATTGGTATTGGTTCGTTTATTGTTTTTAAAATTGAGAAAAAATCAGTCAAATATTGTTGACCACCATCAGGGGCGGATCTAGAATTTTCTCGAGAAGCGGCGGTTTTTAAAGTTTTTTTCCGAAAGTTTTCTTTTTCAAAAGTGTTTTTTCAGTGTTTTTTCGTTTTAATTTTTTTTTTCGAAATAAAAATTTTTTTCTAAAATTTTTTTTTTAAATTTTCACTATTTTTTTTTCAGTTTCAGTTTTTTTTTCGTTTCTGCATTTTGAATAGATGATAATCCCCAATTATACCTATGTATAACTAATGATCTTTTCTTTTTCAAAATTTTTTTTTCGATTGTTTTTTCAGAATTTTTTTTTTACTTTTTTCTCAAAATATTTTTTTCAAAATTTTCCTACCTTCTTTTTTCAGAATTTTTTTGTTTTAATTTTTCCCCCAAAACAATTTTTAAAAAATTTTTTTTTAAAAATGTTTTTCCAAAATTGTTTTTTCAAAATTTTCGATTTTTTTTTTCATATTCAGTTTTTTTGTTTCTGCATTATGAATAGATGATCCCCATTTATACCTAAGTCTAACTAAAGATCTCTGCTTAACTAATCATCTCTATGTAAATAACTAATGGTCACTATGTATTATAACTATTGATCACTATGTATAACTACAGATCTCTGTGTATATCTAATGATCCCTATTTATAACAATAATCACAATGCATGACTAATAACTCCTATGAATAACAATTTTTCACTATGTAACAGTAATGAACCTATGCTTAGCTAATTACCCCTATAACTAACTAAATCGCCCTATGTAACACAATTGATCCAATGTATCACTGATGATTTTTTTATATAACTGAAATTCCCCATCTATAACACATAATCCCTAAGAATAAGTAAAAATCCCTATGTATAACTATTGATCCCTAGGTATGACTGATGATTTTGATAAATAACTAAAGATATCTCTGCATAACGAATGATCTCTGTGGCTGCTAATGATCCCTGAAAATGACTTATGGTCTCTATATATAACTATTGATCCCCTTTAAATCAGTAATAATCCCGATAATTACCCTATAAACAACTAATGATATTACACTAATGATCCTTCTTATAACTAATGATATCTGAATTTACCAAATGATCCCGAATTTACAAAGCGTGAAAATTGTTTTAGGCTAAAATCATATTCCATCGAATGCACTGGTTGAATGGATGAGCCGAGCGATGAAAGATCAGAGGCATGAATGGATTTATGGATAGTTGGCCTAATGATTAGTTGAATCGATGGAACGCTGGATAGACAGATGAACGATAGATGTCTAGCTGTATTGCTGGTTCGATGGCTTGATGTTTGAATGGGCAGAGTGTTGGATAGCTATATGGAAGTTTCGCTGGAAAATAGGATGGCATAAGAAAACGAGTTGATCGAAATGAGTATGTGCTCCACTAGTTTCTCAAGTTGTCCTTTTTTAGATCACCATAATCGACACGAATCATCTCATTTTTCTAGTACAACATGGTTATTTTCGAAATCAAGGTTAGCAATGACATTTTTCATCGTACTCATTTTGTGACTTTACGCATTGGTTGATTCCTGTTGACAGTTGTCGGGCAAAAGATTGATCGCCCAATAATTTTTTTCCGCATCAAAAAATCCTAGAATACGAAGTCATTCTCATCAGGGTTAGTTTGAATCTGTTTTCGAGTTTTCAATAAAGGCGGTCTGAGCTGCTTTTTAAATTGATCGATTGCTTTTGGTGGTTGTTCAATTGGAGGACCAGAACGGTTGCTAGCGTTAGTCTTACTAACGGAGGAAACTTTAAGTTCGTGGAATAAGTTCTCATAATTTTCGTTCTAAGCTATCTATATTCGCTGTTCGACTGTCATCAGCAACCGAAGTCAATTTTTTGAAAAAGTCGTATCATTTGACGCTCATGGTTAGAATTGGTATCTGAAAACGGGAACATTCTTTTCATTTTGTCATACTTTCTTTTTTGAGCTTAGATATGCATAACAAAGATCAAATTGTAGATAATTTTTGCTCATGTGGAATATGCATTATGTCTCTAAGGTTGGCTTTTCTCTTTAACTTTCCAAGAGTTCCATCAATTTTTGAAAAAACAATGTTTTTGCTATGTGAGATTTATTTCCGCTTGGAAACTCTAGAAGCTGAAAAAGCAAAGCTGAAATTTTAATTGCTTTCACTTTGTTCTAATTACTACTCAATCCTGTGCAGGAAATACTGACGATGACTTATGGTTATTTTTGTCGTTCATAGAAGATGTTTTCAGAACGTGTTCATCTTTTACCATGTTGGTACTGCTTGGTTTACAAGAAAACGGTCTCTGCAGACGGTTTCTGGTCTAAGGTTACGAATGCAAAGCATTTGAAAAGCCACTACAAATTGCATGAGGAAATTTGATCATGTGCAGAATTTTTACTTACCGTTCAGAAATCAAACTAAGAAGTATTTCCTACTTGCCTTCTGATTGCAACCAAATAGCAGCAGTATATTCTAATGTTAGAAGTTTTCACATCCTATAAAACAATTGCGGTAAGAGGGCGAGATTGGTAAAAAAAGCGCAGGATTGGTTCTAATTTGCAATGATATTTAAATTGAATCATCGTGTTTTTTAAAGCAGAAAGAAACCATCTGGTAAAAGACATTAAAGTGTATACATGATAGAAAGGTGTATGTTCGTATGTATTATGCAAGTAAAAAAGCGTACATTTATCTAATTTGTTTAGGTATGTCTGTTTAAATGTACAAGGATTCTACGTGTATGATGTACTTACGCCTGCACGCCTGTAAGTTTGTTTATTTTATGGAATTGTGTCTATATGATCTATGTAGGTTTTGTAGACCATTAACTGTATATATGCGGTACTTATTAATAAAAAAACAAAATATGTTTTCGAACAGTGTTTCAAATTATTTTAGGATGTGTAATTACAACTGTAATTAAACCCCAAACTAAAAATCTAGGTTATTCTGCTAGAAAATTAAAAAACACTTCACAAGAATTTTTAGATGTTATAAAAAGATTTCAGTGTAAGTGTGCCTATAAGATGTTTTTTGATTTGTTGTTCAGTCTAATTTTTTTCAGGAAGACTCCAGTTTAATCACGATAAACTACTATTGTACATCACAAAACAGATTCATAAGTTGTAAGTGTTAATGTTTTTCACGTAAGTTCTCAAAACTATCTGGACGTTTTTTTTTGTGCGTGCCTGTGCATTTTTACGTATAAAAGATCTCATGTATTTTTTGATAAAAATGTATTCTTGCACATGCTAAACGAAGGCATTCAGAGACCTGAGACCCTCATATACAACTAAGAAAATAAGTATAGCCTAAACTTCATCTTATTAATTATCTTTTTGTTTAAAAATTTCAAAGTTTTGCACAAGACTCTTTGCATGGACATCCATGCAGAAGATAATACAGCTCTACTTTTGCCTACCTGTGGCTTGGCTTGCGTATCGTAGTTGTTTAAGTATTTTTATAGGCTTACTTTTTGTATTCTTTGTTCATATGTAACCCTCTTGTTCTGTTTGGTTTTGATAAAATGTCTGAAAGACTCTGATTTTTTGCTACAGATACAATTTAGGTACAACACGTTTACCACAACATACGCAAGAAATTACGATTGTGTTTATATATGCAAACATAATAGTATTTATGAACCTCAAAAATCTGGGACACATTTGCATACATGTTCAATAAATTATTATTTTTTAAAGCATACATAATCTCTTGAATTTCTAAATTTCACACTGGTGGTTTGTAGTAAGACACGACACAAAGACATCGTTTGAATAAAATCAAACAAACTTCTCAAAGTTTTTTAATCCCACTTCTTGTTTAACATGAAGCCTGCAGTCAGTATTCCCGTAAAAAATACATATCTAGCTCTACAAATCATTGAGGCATGGCCGGTCGGTTTAGCGGGAAATAGTTAACCCGACGTTATTCCTCGATACGATCCGCAGGAACGCCACCATTGGTGTAATCAATGCTTTAAAAGTCTTAAACGTTTCAACATTGAATACTGGTGGAGCAAATTGTACGCCAAGTAGTTAATCGAAAGCAATTAAGCAGGAAAATATCTATCTACTAAGTTGATAGTTTCTAATTCCTTAGAAATGCTTCAAAACTTCATATGTTTTCTTTTAAATTAATTGAACCAACGCCAGTCTCAACTAAAATAGACGCCATAATCAGGCAAAACATCAATTTAAGCCAGAACACGAGTAATACAATTAATTTTAAACTGAACATATGAAAATTTTAAGTATTACTAAGGAATTAGAAACTATCAATTCGGTAGATAGATAGTTTTATGCGTACTTTTTTTTCGATTAAGTACTTGGCAAACTGTTTGCTGCACACCAATTTTCAATTTTAAATTTTTTAAAACTGTAAAGCATTGATTACACCAATGGGAGGCATTCCTGCGGAGCGTATCGACGAGCAACGTCGGTATAGCTATTTCCTGCTAAACGGACCTGCCATGCCTCAATGTTTCGTAGAGCAAGAAATGTGTTTTTTCCAGGAATACTGACTGCAGACTTCTTGTAAAACAACAAATTGGGATTAAAATTTTTTGAGATGTTTGTATGATTTTATTCAAATGATGTCTTTATGTCGTGCAACTCATAACAATGCCTGTAATTTACAACAAACCTCTAAGTGCAATACAAAAACTCAGCTTTGTGAAATCGTTTAGCATTTTGATAGTTATTTTAATATACTTAAAGATCGGCCATTAGCGTGATTACTGCACGATACTTAAATAGGGAATTTTTTTGCATCAATTTAAGAAACGTATAGTTTTAAATTCAATCTATCTTCAGAAATGAAATTTTACTTCGAGAATTGATGTCAAGGCTTGCTAAAACTTTTTTTATGGATGTAACATCACTATTTGTTCAGTTATATCCTTATATTGGGCTTTTTGGCGTTTGTAGTCATTCCAGGATACTCTACTAAAATGAGATATTTTAAACCGACCGACCATGCCTCAATGATTTTTAGAGCAAGAAAAATATATTTTTTTTGCGGAGTACTGACTGCAGGTTTCATGTAAAACAACAAATTGAGATTAAAAAATTTTGAGAAAATTGTATGATTTTAATCAAATGATGTCTTTGTGTCGTGCAACTCTTAACAATTCCTGTGTTTCACTAAAAACCCTCTAAGTGGAATATAGAAACTCAGTTTTGTGAAAATGGTTGGCAGTTTAATAGTTATTTTAATATATTTAACGATCAGTGATTTCTGAAAGTTACAAAACTTTTTGCATACAATTGAAAAGACAAAATCAGTTAATCCTGAGGTTTATTTTTCTCTTCGGTTTTTTTGCATCAAATTCAAAAAAGTTCTCTTGCATCAAATTCAAAACTGAACAGTGATTACTGCACCATACTGGGAATACAGGACAGACAATTTTTTTCCTAAGAGTTCATAAAAATATCTTGTTAGGTTTGCTTTATCTGATTTTCAATTTATCTTGAAATTTCTTAAGAAAATTTTTCGATTGCAATTTGAAAGAAAAAATCGCTAGGAGGTAAACCCTTAAAAAATGTTTTCACAGTTATAACTGCTGAGACTGCTTTCTTGGTCGGTTTCTTTTATCTGAAATCAAAATTAGCGGTCCTAACAGTCAAAACTGTGCAAACTTTCTTTAAAAACTTCAGAATTCTTGAAATTACTTGAGTTGCAGAGGAGTGAATTATACAAAGATAACAGTCATGACAGTCAAAACTATCTAAAAAATTTTAAATGAGTGATCTTAAAACAATTTTTTTCTTTCAACAGATTCATTCGAAATAAAGTGAAGTAAATTCTAATAAAAATTGTAGCAAAAGCTGGAAACTATATAAACTGAATTAATAATTAAAAAGCTTGATATGTACATTGTTATTTTAGCGTTCACGCATCTGAAGTCTGAAAAAACCTCAGCGCAATCTCATTAAATTGCTATATGTTCTTTTTTCAGAATTATTAACTTTCAAGAGATTGATTGAATTTTGTTCAAAATCTATTCAGAAAGTCAAAATGTAAAAAAAAGAGAGCAAATCAATAAAAAATGGGAGAAAAAAGTATAAAGGCAAGTTGGTAGCCATTAAAAAATTAAAAAAAGCATGAAAGAAACTAAACTATTTCACTACATAAACTATTGCACTATATTTGCACACTGGGGAGTTTAAATAAGCAGATAATGAATGCAACAAAACATGACCCAAAACTTTTCGTTTTTGATCGGAGACACTAATGACAACTCTGTCGTAAATTCTGAAGTTCACAAGCTAAACGTTGAGTATTCGAGTGTTAATAATTAATTCTATTGATAACTTATTTAGTTTTTCTCGATTAAATTTTCCGCGTTTGAATTTAGTTTTTCCCGATTAAAGTCAATCAACAGAAATATTCAAGTTTCAAAATAGTTGTACAAAAAATCGCATTTGCAAAGAAAAACATTACATACATCAAAAAGCGAGAAAAATGTGAAATTAAAGGAATTCAAGTTTCAGTTTTTGAAGAATTAGGCCCTTATCTTTTTACGTCGGTAATCTTTCAGCGAAGTACTCATCAGACAAATCTGCAAAGTTTCTGGGTAATGAATTTTGACAGGTTGAATGCTTACAAATTTAATCAAAAAACAGTTTTTTTTTTAATTTTGAGATCATTTTTACCTTTTCAACCTTAACCTTCAATTCTTCTCATCTACAAGTATATCGAAAAAAAATTGTGATAATCTAAGGTAACTTTTGGCGAATGGAACTTTTAATTATTTTAAAGTAACCATTAATTTGCTAAACAATTTCACAAAGCGGAATTTCTAAATTTCAAACTGGTGGTTTGTAGTAAGACACGACATAAAGACATCATTTGAATAAAATCAAACAAACTTCTCAAAGTTTTTAAATCACACTTCTTGTTTAACATGAAGCCTGCAGTCAGTATTCCCGTAAAAAATACATATCTAGCTCTACAAATTATTGAGGCATGGCCGGTCAGTTTAGCGGGAAATAGTTAACCCGACCTTATTCCTCGATACGATCCGCAGGAACGCCTCCATTGGTGTAATCAATATTTTACAGTTTTAAACGTTTTCAAATTGAAAATTGGTGTGCAGCAAACTTTTTGCCAAGTACTTAATTTTATTTAATTTTGTCTTAACTTAATTTAATTTTGTTCTTAGTTTAATTTAACTTGATTTAATTTTGTCCATGAGCTTACATTTTCTCTCATTTTTTATTGAATTGCTCTCACTTTTTTAAACATTTTGACTCTCTGAGTTGATTTTTGAACAAATTGTCAATCATTCTTTCGAAATTTAACATTTATGAAAAAACAAATAACAATTTATTGAGGTAACGCGAAGATTTATTTTGCAGACTTGAGAAGCGTGAACGCTAAAAAACCAATCTATTTAAAAAATAATCCATTTTATATAGTTTTCAACTTGTGTTACAATTTTTAAAAGAACGTACTTCACTTCTTTTTGAAAGAAACTGTTGAAAGAAAAAAATGTTATAAGATTGCTCATTTAGTAAATTTTAAATATTTTTGACTGTTAAAACTGTTATCTTTGTACAATTGTCTTCTCTGCATCCTAAGATAATACATAAAATCTCAAGTTTTCCTCAAAAACTTTGCACAGTTTTGGCTGTTAACACTAATAATTTTGATTTCAGATAAAAAGCAAGCGACCAAGAGAGCAACCTCAACAGTCAAAACTCTGAAGACACCTTTTAAGGGTTTACCTCATAACGATTTTTTCTTTCATATTGCAATCGAAAAATTTTTCTTAAGAAATTTTAAGATAAGTTGAAAATCAGATAAAGCAAACCTAACAAGATATTTTTATGAACTCTTAGGAAAAAAATTGTCTGTCCTGTATTTCCTAAATTACTGAGGAAAAATGTTTTCTTTATGGAGCAAAATTGCTTAAAGCCATTTGATAATACCTCAATTTTAGTGGAGTACTCCTAATTACTACAAACGCCACCAAGCCTAATATAAAAAAACAAATTCACTAAAATTAACAGTTCAACGTAAGTATATAACTCAACATAGTGTGGTGTTATATCCATAATAAAGTTTTAGCAAGCCATGACATCATTTATTGAGGTAAACGTTTTTTCTGAAGATAGATAGAACTGAAAAGTATAGATTTTTTCAATTGGTGCAAAAAAACTCCGTATTTAAGTATGGTGCAGTAAAATCTCTCCAATTTTCTAAATTGAGCAAAAATAAACAAAATTTTTTGATTTGATGCAAAAAAACTTAAAAGTAAATTAAACCTCAGGAAAGATTTTACAGAAGGTTTGAGATTTTTAAAAAGCGAGAAAAAATATTATGTTGAACATGTTTGCAAATGTGTCCCAGACTTGTGAGGTTCAAAAGCAAAACTTTCATGTTTTTGTAAATACTGTTATAATTTAATGCATAAGCACACTCGCAATTCATGCGTACAATCTGACAAAAAGAGTCTTGTGCAAAACTCTAAAATTTTCAAACAAAAAGATAAATTTTAAGATGAAATTTAGGCCATACTTATTTTCTTAGTTGTATATGAGCGTCTCAGGTCTCTGAATGCCTCCGCTTAGCAAGTGCAAGAATATTTTTTATCAAAAAATACATGAGATCACTCATACCTTAAAAGGCACAGGCACGCACAAAAAAAACGTCCAAATAGTTAAGATCCCATACGTGAAAAAAATAACACTTCCTCATTGTGTATCTGGTAAGTTGTGTACCTTAATAGTTTGTAGTGAGTAAACTGGCGTCCTCTCGAAAAAATTTAGACTGTTTTGGATAAATAGTCATACCTCTGCTTGAATTCATACGCATTATACGTTATTGGTAAGAGTTTAACGAAAAATTTTTTAAAAATTTTTAAACAATCATCACTACATAACTACTTAAGCACATGCGCAAACTCCCCCATACACACTTTGTCAACCCATACACAAATATCTGGTACTTTTTGGTACTTACACACCTTCCCGAGTAATAAGTCTGCGTCTTCCAGACAATTCAGAAACCATTGAAATATATATAAATAACGATGAAGTTTTAGGTCTCAGTTTGGCTCATCAGACAAATAATTGATTAGTTAGAAGTACAAAGTACCATAGAAACATAAAACACACACTGTTTCTGTGAGCACATGCGTCATCTTCATCTATATGTACGCAGAATTTTTCGATAAGTCTCGTTTATACATACATCGAGGAACCATTTAGACATGAACAACAAATCAACAAATATCACCTAGGCAGGCATACACAGAAAGTTTTATA
Organism: Symsagittifera roscoffensis; assembly: GCF_963678635.1. NCBI lineage: Eukaryota > Metazoa > Xenacoelomorpha > Acoela > Convolutidae > Symsagittifera > Symsagittifera roscoffensis. The sequence goes on from NC_087069.1 coordinate 25,419,491, forward strand.
GAACATCTAGAGTTTCTAGTGAGCTATTTTTGTATTTTCTAGCAGAATAACCTATATTTTTTTAGGGTTTAATTCCAGTTGTAGTTACCCATTCTAAAAAGCTTTAAAACACTGTTAAAATATATCCTAATGTTTTTATGGATACTTACCACATATATACATTTAATGGGCTACAAATTCTACATAAATCATAGAGACGCAAATCCATGAATGAAACATATATAAAACTATCTAAAAAACTTTAAATGAGTGATCTTATAACAATTTTTTTCTTTCAACAGATTCATTCGAAATAAAGTGAAGTAATTTCTATTAAAAATTGTAGCAAAAGCTGAAAACTATATAAACTGAATTAAAAATTAAAAAGCTTGTTATGTACATTGTTATTTTAGCGTTCACGTTTCTGAAGTCTGCAAAAAACCTCAGCGTAATCTCATTAAATTTCTATATGTTCTTTTTCAGAAACATTAACTTTCAAGAGATTGATTAAAATTTTGTTCAAAATCTATTCAGAAAATCAAAATGTAAAAAAAGGAGAGCAAATCAATAAAAATGGGAGAAAAGAGTATATAAGCAAGTTGGTAGCCATAAAGAAAATAAAAAAGCATGAAAGAAACTAAACTATTACACTATATTAAATATTGCACTATATTTTCACACTGGGGAGTTTAAATAAGCAGATAATGAATGCATTAAAACATGGCCAAAAACTTTTCTTTTTTGACCTGAGACACTAATGACCACTCTGTCGTAAATTCTGAAATTCACAAGCTAAGCGTTGAGTATTCGAGTGTTAACAAATAATTCTATTGATAACTTATTTAGTTTTTCCCGATTAAATTTTACGCAAGTCAATCAACAAAAATATTCAAGATTCAAAATAGTTGTACAAAAAATCGCATTTCAAAAGAAAAATATTTCACAATCGAAAAAAGAGAAAAATTTTAAATTAAAAGAATTCAAGTTTCAGTTTTTGAAGAATTAGGCCCTTATCCTTTTACGTCGGTAATCTGTCAGCAAAGTACTCATCAGATAAATATGCAAATTTTCTGGGTAATGAATTTTGACAGGTTGAATGCTTACAAATTTAATCAAAAAATCAGTTTTTTTTTATTTTGAGTTCATTTTTACTTTTTCAACCCTAACCTTCAATACTTCTCATCTTCAAGTAATCCAAGAAAAAATTGTGATAATCTAAGGTAACTTTTGTCGAATGGAACTTTTAATCATTTTAAAGTAATCATTAATTTGCTAAACATTTTCACAAAGCTGAATTTCTAAATTTCACACTGGTGGTTTGTAGTAAGACACGACACAAAGACATCGTTTGAATAAAATCAAACAAACTTCTCAAAGTTTTTTAATCCCACTTCTTGTTTAACATGAAGCCTGCAGTCAGTATTCCCGTAAAAAATACATATCTAGCTCTACAAATCATTGAGGCACGGCCGGTCGGTTTAGCGGGAAATAGTTAACCCGACGTTATTCCTCGATACGATCCGCAGGAACGCCACCATTGGTGTAATCAATGCTTTAAAAGTCTTAAACGTTTCAACATTGAATACTGGTGGAGCAAACTGTACGCCAAGTAGTTAATCGAAAGCAATTAAGCAGGAAAATATCTATCTACTAAGTTGATAGTTTCTAATTCCTTGGAAATGCTTCAAAACTTCATATGTTTTCTTTTAAATTAATTGAACCAACGCCAGTCTCAACTAAAATAGACGCCATAATCAGGCAAAACATCAATTTAAGCCAGAACACGAGTAATACAATTAATTTTAAACTGAACATATGAAAATTTTAAGTATTACTAAGGAATTAGAAACTATCAATTCGGTAGAAAGATAGTTTTATGCGTACTTTTTTTTCGATTAAGTACTTGGCAAACTGTTTGCTGCACACCAATTTTCAATTTTAAATTTTTTAAAACTGTAAAGCATTGATTACACCAATGGGAGGCATTCCTGCGGAGCGTATCGACGAGCAACGTCGGTATAGCTATTTCCTGCTAAACGGACCTGCCATGCCTCAATGTTTCGTAGAGCAAGAAATGTGTTTTTCCAGGAATACTGACTGCAGACTTCTTGTAAAACAACAAATTGGGATTAACATTTTTTGAGATGTTTGTATGATTTTATTCAAATGATGTCTTTATGTCGTGCAACTCATAACAATGCCTGTAATTTACAACAAACCTCTAAGTGCAATACAAAAACTCAGCTTTGTGAAATCGTTTAGCATTTTGATAGTTATTTTAATATACTTAAAGATCGGCCATTAGCGTGATTACTGCACGATACTTAAATAGGGAATTTTTTTGCATCAATTTAAGAAACGTATAGTTTTAAATTCAATCTATCTTCAGAAATGAAATTTTACTTCAAGAATTGATGTCAAGGCTTGCTAAAACTTTTTTTATGGATGTAACATCACTATTTGTTCAGTTATATCCTTATATTGGGCTTTTTGGCGTTTGTAGTCATTCCAGGATACTCTACTAAAATGAGATATTTTAAACCGACCGACCATGCCTCAATGATTTTTAGAGCAAGAAAAATATATTTTTTTGCGGAGTACTGACTGCAGGTTTCATGTAAAACAACAAATTGAGATTAAAAAATTTTGAGAAAATTGTATGATTTTAATCAAATGATGTCTTTGTGTCGTGCAACTCTTAACAATTCCTGTGTTTCACTAAAAACCCTCTAAGTGGAATATAGAAACTCAGTTTTGTGAAAATGTTTGGCAGTTCAATAGTTATTTTAATATATTTAACGATCAGTGATTTCTGAAAGTTACAAAACTTTTTGCATACAATTGAAAAGACAAAACCAGTTAATCCTGAGGTTTTTTTCTCTTCGGTTTTTTTGCATCAAAATCAAAAAAATTCTCTTGCATCAAATTCAAAACTGAAGAGTGATTACTGCACCATACTTAAATACGGAGTTTTTCGTGCATCAATTAAAAAACCTATAATTTTAAAATCAATCTATCTTCAGAAATGAAATTTTACCTCAAAAAAGGATGTCATGGCTTGCTAAAATTTTTTTTATGGATGTAACACCAAACAGTTTTTAATTAAATCCCTATTTTAAACTGTTAATGATAGTGAATTTGTTTTGTTTTATATTGGGCTTGGTTGCGTTTGTAGTAATTTCAGTTTACTCTACTATAAATGAGATATTTTAAAATGGCTTGAAGCAAACTTACTTCCGAAGGAAAACGTTTTTCCCCTATAATTTAGGGAATGCCGGACAGCCAATTTTTTTTCCTTAGAGATCTCAAGATAACTTGGTAGGTTTGCTTTATCTGAAATTCAACTTATCTTAAAATTTCCTAAGAAACTTCTAAAATTAAACTCAAAATTAAATCCCGAAACTTGAAAGAAAAAATTGTTACGAGTTAAACCCTTTAAAAGTGTTTTCACAGTTTTAACTATTCAGACTGCTTTCTTGGTCGGTTTCTATTATCTGAAATCAAAATTAGCAGTCTTAACAGTCAAAATTGTGCAAATTTTCTTTAAAAACTTCAGATTTCTTGAAATTACTTGAGTTGCAGAGAAGTGAAGTATACAAAGATAACAGTCATGACAGTCAAAACTATCTAAAAAATTTTAAATGAGTGATCTTGAAACAATTTTTTTCTTTCAACAGATTCAGTTGGAATAAAGTGAAGTAAATTCTATTAAAAATTGTAGCAAAAGCTGGAAACTATATAAACTGAATTAATAATTAAAAAGCTTGATATGTACATTGTTATTTTAGCGTTCACGCATCTGAAGTCTGCAAAAAACCTCAGCGTAATCTCATTAATTTGCTATATGTTCTTTTTTCAGAAACATTAACTTTCAAGAGATTGATTGAAAATTTGTTCAAAAATCTATTCAGAAAGTCAAAATGTAAAAAAAAAGGAGAGCAAATCAATAAAAAATGGGAGAAAAGAGTATATAAGCAAGTTGGTAGCCATTAAAAAAATAAAAAAGCATGAAAGAAACTAAACTATTTCACTTTATAAAATTTTGCACTATATTTGCACACTGGGGAGTTTAAATAAGCAGATAATGAATGCATTAAAACATGGCCAAAAACTTTTCTTTTTTGATCTGAGACACTAATGACCACTCTGTCGTAAATTCTGAAATTCACAAGCTAAACGTTGAGTATTCGAGTGTTAATAATTAATTCCATTGATAACTTATTTAGTTTTTCCCGATTAAATTTTACGCGTTTAAATTTACTTTTTCCCGATTAAAGTCAATCAACAGAAATATTCAAGATTCAAAATAGTTGTACAAAAAATCGCATTTGCAAAGAAAAACATGACATACATCAAAAAGCAAGAAAAATGTGAAATTGAAGGTATTCAAGTTTCAGTTTTTGAAGAATTAGGCTCTTATCTTTTTACGTCGGTAATCTTTCAGCGAAGTACTCATCAGATAAATCTGCAAAATTTCTGGGTAATGAATTTTGACAGGTTGAATGCTTACAAATTTAATCAAAAAACAGTTTTTTCTTTTACAAATTTGAGATCATTTTTACCTTTTCAACCTTAACCTTCAATACTTCTCATCTACAAGTAATTCAAAAAAAAATTGTGATAATCTAAGGTAACTTTTGGCGAATGGAACTTTGAATTATTTTAAAGTAACCATTAATTTGCGAAACATTTTCACAAAGCTGAATTTCTAATTTTCAAACTGGTGGTTTGTAGTAAGACACGACACAAAGACATCATTTGAGTAAAATCAATCAAACTTCTCACAGTTTTTAAATCCCACTTCTTGTTTAACATGAAGCCTGCAGTCAGTATTCCCGGAAAAAATACATATCTAGCTCTACAAATTATTGAGGCATGGCCGGTCGGTTTAGCGGGAAATAGTTAACCCGACGTTATTCCTCGATACGATCCGCAGGAACGCCTTCATTGGTGTAATCAATGCTTTACAGTTTTAAATGTTTTAAAATTGAAAATTGGTGTGCAGCAAACTGTTTGCCAAGTACTTAATTTAATTTAATTTTGCCTTAATTTAATTTAATTTTGTTCTTAATTTAATTTAACTTGATTTAATTTTGTCCATGTTTTTACATTTTTCTAACCTCCTAAAATACTCTTTTCTCCCATTTTTCACTGAATTGCTCTCACTTTTTTAAACATTTTGACTCTCTGAGTTGATTTTTGAATAAATTGTCAATCATTCTTTCGAAATTTAACATTTATGAAGAAACAAATAACAATTTATTGAGGTAACGCGAAGGTTTATTTTGCAGACTTGAGAAGCGTGAACGCTAAAATGACAATTTGAAAAACCAATCTATTTAAAAAATAATCCATTTTTTATAGTTTTCAACTTGTGTTACAATTTTTAAAAGAACGTACTTCACTTCTTTTTGAAAGAAACTGTTGAAAAAAAAAATGTTATAAGATTACTCATTTAGTAATTTTTAAATATTTTTGACTGTTAAAACTGTTATCTTTGTACAATTGTCTTCTCTGCATCCTAAGATATTACATAAAATCTCAAGTTTTCCTCAAAAACTTTGCACAGTTTTGGCTGTTAACACTAATAATTTTGATTTCAGATAAAAAGCAACCGACCAAGAAAGCAACCTCAACAGTCAAAACTCTGAAGACACCTTTTAAGGGTTTACCTCATAACGATTTTTTCTTTCATATTGCAATCGAAAAAATTTTCTTAAGAAATTTTAAGATAAATTGAAAATCAGATAAAGCAAACCTAACAAGATATTTTTATGAACTCTTAGGAAAAAAATTGTCTGTCCTGTATTCCCTAAATTACTGAGGAAAAATGTTTTCTTTAGGAAGCAAATTTGCTTAAAGCCATTTGAAAATACCTCAATTTTAGTGGAGTACTCCAAATTACTACAAACGCCACCAAGCCTAATATAAAAAAAACAAATTCACTAAAATTAACAGTTCAACGTAAGTATATAACTCAACATAGTGTGGTGTTATATCCATAATAAAGTTTTAGCAAGCCATGACATCATTTATTGAGGTAAACGTTTTTTCTGAAGATAGATAGAACTGAAAAATATAGATTTTTTCAATTGGTGCAAAAAAACTCCGTATTTAAGTATGGTGCAGTAAAATCTCTCCAATTTTCTAAATTGAGCAAAAATAAACAAAATTTTTTGAATTGATGCAAAAAAACTTAAAAGTAAATTAAACCTCAGGAAAGATTTTACAGAAGGTTTGAGATTTTTAAAAAGCAAGAAAAAAAATTATATTGAACATGTTTGCAAATGTGTCCCAGACTTGTGAGGTTCAAAAGCAAAACTTTCATGTTTTTGTAAATACTGTTATAATTTAATGCATAAGCACACTCGCAATTCATGCGTACAATCTGACAAACGTGTTGTACCTAAAACGTATCTGTAGAAAAAAAGTCTTTCAAACTTTATAGCAAAAACAATATGGAATTAAATAAATTCTTTTTAAATAACATTTATACGTCTCAAATGTTTTGTAATTGCATAAGTGAAAATATTTTGACAAAAGTACACGAAAACAAATAGAATAAGAGGATTACATGTGAACAAAGATTACGAAAAGAAGGCCTATAAGATCACTTAAACAACTCGAAAGAGCAAACCAAGCCACAGGTAGACAAAAGTAGAACAGAGCTGTATTATCTTCTGCATGGATGTCCATGCAAAGAGTCTTGTGCAAAACTCTAAAACTTTCAAACAAAAGATAAATTTTAAGATGAAATTTAGGCCATACTTATTTTCTTAGTTGTATATGAGCGTCTCAGGTCTCTGAATGCCTCCGCTTAGCAAGTGCAAGAATATTTTTTTATCAAAAATTACTTGAGATCACTCATACGTTAAAATGCACAGGCACGCACAAAAAAAACGTCCAAATATTAAGATCACATACGTGAAAAAAATAACACTTCCTCATTGTGTATCTGGTAAGTTATGTACCTTAATAGTTTGTAGTGAGTAAAAGTCTAGACTGTTTTGGATAAATAGTCATACCTCTGCTTGAATTCATACATATTATACGTTATTGGTAAGCGCTTAACGAAAAACATATTTAAAAATTTTTAAACAATCATCACTACATAACTACTTAAGCACATGCGCACACTCCACCATACACACTTTGTCAACCCATACACAAATATCTGGTACTTTTTGGTACTTACATACCTTCCCGAGTAATAAGTCTGCGTCTTCCAGACAATTCAGAAACCATTTAAATATATATAAATATTGTTGAAGTTTTAGGTCTCAGTTTGGCTCATCAGACATATAATTGATTAGTTAGAAGTACAAAGTACCATAGAAACATAAAACACACACTGTTTCTGTGAGCACATGCGTCATCTTCATCTAATCTATATGTACGCAGAATTTTTCGATAAGTCTCGTTTATACATACATCGAGGAACCATTTAGACATGAACAACAAATCAACAAATATCACCTAGGCAGGCATACACAAAAAGTTTTATAGAACATCTAGAGTTTCTAGTCAGCTATTTTTGAAATTTCTAGCAGAATAACCTAGATTTTTTTAGGGTTTAATTCCAGTTGTAGTTACACATTCTAAAAAGCTTTGAAACACTGTTAAAATATATCCTAATGTTTTTATGGATACTTACCGTATATATAAATTTAATGGGCTACAAAACCTACATATATCATAGAAACGCAAATCCATGAATGAAACATATATAAAACTATCTAAAAAATTTTAAATGAATGATCTTATAACAATCTTTTTCTTTCAACAGATTCATTCTAAATAAAGTGAAGTAAATTCTATTAAAAATTGTAGCAAAAATTGTAGCTGGAAAATATATAAACTGAATTAATAATTAAAAAGCTTGATATGTACATTGTTATTTTAGCGTTCACGTTTCTGAAGTCTGCAAAAAACCTCAGCGTAATCTCATTAAATTGCTATATGTTCCTTTTCAGAAACATTAATTTTCAAGAGATTGATTGAAATTTGGTTCAAAAATATTTTCAGAAAATCAAAATGTAAAAAAAGGAGAGCAAATCAATAAAAATGGTAGAAAAGAGTATATAAGCAAGTTGCTAGCCATAAAGAAAATAAAAAAGCATGAAAGAAACTAAACTAATTCACTATATAATACATTGCACTATATTTTCACACTGGGGAGTTTCAATAAGCAGATAATGAATGCATTAAAACATGGCCAAAAACTTTTTTTTTTGATCTGAGACACTAATGACCACTCTGTCGTAAATTCTGAAATTCACAAGCTAAACGTTGAGTATTCGAGTGTTAACAAATAATTCTATTGATAACTTATTTTGTTTTTCCCGATTAAATTTTACGCAAGTCAATCAACAGAAATATTCAAGATTCAAAATAGTTGTACAAAAAATCGCATTTGAAAAGAAAAATATTACATAATCGAAAAAATAGAAAAAATTGAAATTAAAGGAATTCAAGTTTCAGTTTTTGAAGAATTAGGCCCTTATCTTTTTACGTCGGTAATCTGTCAGCAAAGTACTCATCAGATAATTATGCAAATTTTCTGGGTAATGAATTTTGACATGTTGAATGCTTACAAATTTAATCAAAAAATCAGTTTTTTTTAATTTTGAGATCATTTTTACCTTTTCAACCTTAACATTCAATACTTCTCATCTACAAGTAATCCAACAAAAAATTGTGATAACTCAAGGTAATTTTTGGCGAATGGAACTTTTAATTATTTTAAAGTAACCATTAGTTTGCTAAACATTTTCACAAAGCTGAATTTCTAAATTTCACACTGGTGGTTTGTAGTAAGACACGACACAAAGACATCGTTTGAATAAAATCAAACAAACTTCTCAAAGTTGTTTAGTCCCACTTCTTGTTTAACATGAAGCCTGCAGTCAGTATTCCCGTAAAAAATACATATCTAGCTCTACAAATCATTGAGGCATGGCCGGTCGGTTTAGCGGGAAATAGTTAACCCGACGTTATTCCTCGATACGATCCGCAGGAACGCCTCCATTGGTGTAATCAATGCTTTACAGTCTTAGACGTTTCAACATTGAATACTGGTCGAGCAAACTGTACGCCAAGTAGTTAATCGAAAGCAATTAAGCAGAAAAATATCTATCTACTAAGTTGATAGTTTCTAATTCCTTAGAAATGCTTCAAAACTTCATATGTTTTCTTTTTAATTAATTGAACCAACGCCAGTCTCAACTAAAATAGACGCCATAATCAGGCAAAACATCAATTTAAGCCAGAACACGAGTAATACAATTAATTTTAAACTTCACATATGAAAATTTGAAGTGTTTCTAAGGAATTAGAAACTATCAATTCGGTAGATAGATAGTTTTATGCGTACTTTTTTTTCGATTACGTACTTGGCAAAGAGTTTGCTGCACACCAATTTTCAATTTTAAAACTTTTAAAACTGTAAAGCATTGATTACACCAATGGGAGGCATTTCTGCGGAGCGTATCGACGAGCAACGTCGGCTTAGCTATTTCCCGCTAAACGGACCTGCCATGCCTCAAGGATTTGTAGAGCACGAAGTGTGTTTTTTTCCCGGAATACTGACTGCAGACTTCTTGTAAAACAACAAATTGGGGTTAAAAAACTTTTGAGATGTTTGTATGATTTTATTCAAATGATGTCTTTATGTCGTGCAACTTTTGTCCATGTTTTTTAATGGCTACCAACCTCTTAAAATACTCTTTTCTTTCATTTTTCAATGAATTGCTCTCACTTTTTTAAACATTTTGACTCTTTGAGTTAATTTTTGAACAATTCTCTCCAAATTTAACATTTATGAAAAAACAAATATCAATTTTTTGAGGTTACGAGAAGATTTTTTTGCAGACTTGAGAAGCGTGAACGCTAAAATGATAATTTAAAAAACCAATCAGAAATTTTAGGATAAGTTGAAAATCAGATAAAGCAAACCTAACAAGATATTTTATGAATTCTTAGGAAAAAAATTCTCTAAATTATTGCGGAAAAATGTTTGAAAAACCATTTGAAAATACCTCAATTTTAGTAGAGTAACCTAATTACTACAAACGTCACCAAGCCTAATATAAAAAAAACAAATTCACTAAAATTAACAGTTCAACGTAAGTATATAACTCAACATAGTGTGGTTTTATCACCATAATAAAGTTTTAGCAAGCCATGACATCATTTTTTAAGGTAAACGTTTTTTCTGAAGATAGATAGAACTGAAAACTATAGATTTTTTCAGTTGGTGCGAAAAAACTCCGTATGTAAGTATGGTGCAGTAAACACTCTTCAATTTTCTAAATTGAGCAAAAATGAACAAAATTTTTGTAATTGATGCAAAAAAACCTAAAAGTAAATTAAACCTCAGGAAAAAAGTGGGGTCTTTCAATTGGACACAGAAGGTTTGAGATTTTTAAAAAGCGAGAATAAATATTATGTTGAACATGTTTGCAGATGTGTCCCAGATTTGCGAGGTTCAAAAGCAAAACTTTCATATTTTGTGAATACTGTTATAATTGAGTACAAAAGAACACTCGCAATTCATGCGTACAATCTGGCAAACGTGTTGTACCTAAATTGTGTCTGTAGAAAAAAAGTCCTTCAAACTTTCTAGCAAAAACATTATGGAGTTAAATGAGTTCTTTTTAACTAACATTTATACGTCTCAAATGTTTTGTAATTGCATAAGTGAAAATATTTTGACAAAAATACACGAAAACAAACAGAACAAGAGAATTACATATGAACAAAGATTACGAAAAGAAAGCCTATAAAATCCCTTAAACAACTCAAATGAGCAAATCAAGCCACAGGTAGACAAAAGTAGAGCTGTATTATCTTCTGCCTGGATTTCCATGCAAAGAGTCTTGTGCAAAACTCTAAAAATTTCAAACAAAAAGATAAATATTAAGATGAAATTTAGGCTATACTTATTTTCTTTGTTGTATATGAGCGTCTCAGGTCTCCGATTGCCTCCGTTTAGCAAGTGCAAGAATACTTTTTATCAAAAAATACATGAGATCACTCATACGTTAAAATGCACAGGCACGCACAAAAAAAACGTCCAAATAGTTATGATCACATACGTGAAAAAAATAACACTTACTCATTGTGTATCTGGTAAGTGATGTACATTAATAGTTTGTAGTGAGTAAACTGGAGTCCTCTTGAAAAAGTTTAGACTGTTTTGGATAAATAGTCATATCTCTGCTTGAATTCATACGCATTATACGTTATTGGTTAGCGCTTAACGAAAAAAAAACATTTTAAAAATTTTAAACAATCATCACTGCATAACTACTTAAGCGCATGCGTACACTCCACCATACACACTTTGTCAACCCATACACAAATATCTGGTACTTTTTGGTACTTACACACCTTCCCGAGTAATAAGTCTGCGTCTTCCATACAATTCAGAAACCATTTAAATATATATAAATAATGTTGAAAATTTAGGTCTCAGTTTGGCTCATCAGACACGTAATTGATTAGTTAGAAGTACAAAGTACCATAGAAACATAAAACACACACTGTTTCGGTGAGCATATGCGTCATCTTCATCTATATTTACGCAGAATTTTTCGATAAGTCTCGTTTATACATACATCGAGGAACCATTTAGACATGAGCAACAAATCAACAAATATCACCTAGGCAGGCATACACAGAAAGTTATATAGAAGATCTAGAGTTTCTAGTGAGCTCTTTTTGAATTTTCTAGCAGATTAACCTAGATTTTCTAGGGTTTAATTCCAGTTGTAGTTACACACCCTAAATATCTTTGAAACACTGGTAAATTATATCCTATTGTTTTCATGGATACTTACCGCATATAATCTTTTAATGGGCTACAAAACCTACATAATTCATAGAGATGCAAATCCATGAATTAAACATACATACAGGCGTGCAGGAATAAATACATCATACACGTAGAATTCTTGTACATTTAAACAGACAAACCTACACAAATTAGATACATGTACGCTTTTTACTTGCATAATATCTACGAACAAACACTTAAAGAGATGTGCATGCAAAGAAATGGACGTACGTCAAAAACAAACAAACATTTACTTAAAAAAATTTCATAGTCATAGATTTTTTTAACCTATTTTCAGGGGAAAATTTAAACAGTGAGATATGCAATCAGACTGATCAATTAGTTGGGTATTTGATGTTTTTCTGTATCGATTTTTTTTTCCAATAGCACATACCAAATAGAAAAACACTTAATTTGTGGTATTCACATATTGGGACACTACAACAGATGGGTTTCAAAGCAGCCAAATTATAAATCGAAAGCAAATTCTCTTGAAATTAGCCAAATTTGTTGAGAGTTGGTGCCGTCTGTTTCTTTTGTTGAATCAAGTCATACTACTTGCCTACGTGCAATGACTTTTTGTTTCACAAAAATGTATAATCAATCCTTGTAGAGAAAAGGTTTTCTGAGATTTATAAAATAGATTTTTTGTCAGGAAACATGGAGTGGTTACATTTCGCATCGGGCAGTTTTGGCAGATTTTTTAGAATATTTGCTGGGCTTTCAAAAAATTAACAAAGAAAGTGAAATTTTCTTTGAAAATTTTTTCGTGTTTTTTAATCCATATAACATCAGATGTTGTCATGAAATTTAAAATAAATTACATATTTTTAATTATAAGAACATTGATTAAACACTATCAGTTATCTAAGAAAAAAAAATCGGAAAACCTTAGTTTCGAATCTGCTAAATACAAATCACAACATGTAATTTGAAGTAAAACTTTGGGCTATCAGATAGTTTGAAATCGTATTTTAAAACTCGTGAAGGTTTTCAACAAGTATAAACATAGGAAAAGAAAAGTTTCACTTAAAACTGTTTTTGTTTTTGTTTCTCATACATGATGAAACAAAAGAAGATAAATTTTGAATATCAATGAAAGTATAAAAATAATTAACTTGAGAATTAATGGTATAAAAACTGTGAGAAATTACTCTCAATTATCTGGTAAAAAATAGAAACATTAGATCAAAATATTGAAAAATTAAATGCAAGTTTGTTTTAAACCAAAGAAAACATTGAAAAACTTCCAAATGAATATTTAGAAAAAAAAACAAATATGCTCTTTCAGACTACAAAAAAATTCTTTTTCTATCATGTATACACTTTAATGTCTTGACACCAGATGGTTTCTTTCTGCTTTGAAAAAAAAGATGGTTCATTTTAAAAATCTTTGCAAATTAGAACCAATCCTGCGCTTTTTTAACTAGCTGGCCCTCTTATTGCAATTGTTTTCAAGGATGTTAAAATTTCTCACATTAGAATATTCTGCTGCTATTTGATGGCGATCAGAGTGCAAGTAGGAAATACCACTAGTTTGGCTTTGGAACGGTATGTAACAAGTCTGCACATGATCAAATTTCCTCATGCAATTTGTTGTGGCTTTTCATATGCTTTGCATTCGTAACCTTAGGCCAGAAACCATCTGCAGAAACCGTTTTCTTTTAAACCAAGCAGTACCAACAAGGTAGAAGTTGAACACTTTCTGAATTATATCTTCTGTGAACGACAAAAATTACCACAAGTTATCGTCAAAATTTCCTGCAAATGATTGAGTAGTAATTAAAACAAAGTGAAAGCAATTAATTTTTCAATTTTGCTTTTTCAGCTTCTAGAGTTTCTAAGTGGAGTTAAATTTCAGCCAGCAAAATCCTTGTTTTCAAAAACTGATGGAACCCTTGGAACGTTAAAGAGAAAAACCATCCTTAGAGACATAATGCATATAATGCAAGGGGTAATAAGGTAAGCATCGGGAATATTAGTTATACATAGAGATCAATAGTTATATGTAGAGACCATAAGTCACATTCAGAGATCATTAGCGACCACAGAGATCATTCGTTATGTAGAGATATCATCAGTCATTTATCAAAATCATCAGTTATATCTAGGCATAATTAGTTATACCTAGGAATTTTTACTTATACTAAGGCATTAAGCGTTATACATGGGGAGTATTAGTTATATAAAAGAATCATCAGTGATACACATGGATCATTTGTGTTACATAGGGCGAATTAGTTAATAAAAGGGGTAATTAGCTAAGCATAGGTTCATTATTGTTAAATAGGGGGATTTAACTATTCATAGGGGTAATTAGACATGCATAGTGATTTAAACCTAAAAATAGGGATCGTTAGTTATACACAGAGATCTATAGTTATACATAGGGATCAATAATTATTATACATAGTGACCATTAATTATATACAGAAAGATGATTAGTTAAGCAAATAGATCATTGGTTATACATAGGTATAATTGGGGATCGTCTATTAATAATGCAGAAACAAAATAAAAGAAATTGAAAAAAAAATTGAATAAATGTTTTTTGAAAACAAAAAATTTAAAAAAAATAAAAAAAAAAATTTTGAAGAAAAAATTTGAAAAAAAAAAATTAAAAGAAAGTTTTTTGGGAATTTATTTTCTTGTGGACCACTTAATACAAAGGAATACTGAAATGCGGGTCAAACACGAGGAGTGTTGGTAGTCATATAATACATGGTGACCATTAGGATATATACCTAATGATCATCCATAGATGACAACCCCTCATCCTAATGCAATTACTCTGTGTAGATACTAAATTACACATAGTATTTGTTAAGGAGGTAACTAAGTATTGTTTTGATTATAATGATTAATTTCATTTTGAGCTTTTATTCTTCACGTTGCAGAGCAAAATAAAAAAAAACTCTAATACAGTATGCGAAAAGTTGCGAAAATACAGTATGCGAAAAACCAATCTACCGCCGTGTCAAAAAGCAGTTTCAAATTTGTATTGCGGACGAGACAGCACGTGAATCCGAAACAGAACTCAAAAGTTTTCTTTTTTTTCGTTTGTGAATAAAACTTTCAAAATCAATATATGTTTGCATGTGTTAGACACTTTTTCAATTATGTGTTTCATTGAAATGTTTCTTAATTGTTTCTGAACACATAGTTTGAAGCAGATTGAAAAGTTTTAGGGCCAAAAACGGTTTGCCGAAGTTATCCCACAAAAAAAATTACAACCATTCATTTTTAATGATTTCGCAATATTTTTAAAAATACCATCCAAATCAACTGTTAAATAGTATGTAGACCAATTATAAGCCAAATATATCGTTTTGTATTTATATATTCTATTTTTTTGATAGTGGCATTATTATTTATTTGATATATAGCATTCTAATATGTGTAAGTTTTTTTTTGCGGAATGGCTATTTTATCTTTGGGCTCCGGTATGCGACTAAGATCACGAAGAACTCTCCGCTCGCCGATGGGCAAGAGTTTTTAAAATGGAGTAAAAGTTGCAGGTAAAGAGAGACGGGGTGGTTGAGTTAGAAATTACTCCGATAACAATGAAAACCAAGAACAGCTGATGAATTCTACAGTATCAAAACAACAGGAACGAAAGATTTTTGATCTAATCTGATTTTTCGTAAATTTTTATATTTATTTCTATATTTCATAAAGAACTATATCCGATGTTGCATAGTAAGATGTTTTCGCGAGCAAAAGTTGCGGTCTCACCGTCTTGTTTCAGGGGCTCGTTGGGTCTGCTCAAAACGATGAAGTTTAATGCCTTAAAATTGATTTTTTAGGCGAAATTTTCTCAACATTGAGATGACTTCTGTAAATATTTTTCTTATCATAATCAAAATATCCGAGTTTTTAAGTTTCAAAAGACACTAGTATACTGAAAGTTTGTTTTAGCAGGTTTGAATTTGCGCCAATATCTACAGGCGTCATAACTTTCCAGTATGGTTTTCGTGTTCTTATGAGCTCAAAAGCTCAGCATCTGATAGTAAAATAACCTGATCCGATCAGATCTGATCATGCTCGACTTAATGTATTTAGCATATTACCAGCAGTAAATTTAAATTTTCATTTATTGACGTAAAAATTTTCTGATGAATCATCTTCAATAACCTTTCATGGCGCTAATCCTAATAATTATAAAATAACGACTGATAAAATCAACACTTTTCGTTTTCCTTAAATCAGCTTTAAATTAAATAACATATTGAAAATTTTTTTATTGAATATAAAAATACAAAATTAGTTAGTATATTTCATACATCATTAGTATATATAAATCATCACATCATCCCAGCTTCATCCCGTAAAACATAACAGCGATTTTCAAAAAGTTAACAATCATCAAAACTAAAACTTAACCTCCATCCTTTATTTTTAAACTATCAAGGCTTATCCTTGCATTCACTTAAAATAACTTCAATCAAATAACAGATCATCAAAGCTTTCCTTGGATCTTTAAATTAAACTTTATCAAAATTTTAAATGTCTAAATATCTAAATCTCTGATCATCGAAGCCTATCCTTGGATCAAATTTAACATTTTTTTCTCCCTCTCCCCAATTCAATTAATGTCTAACGACCTCAAACGTCGATTCGCTACCCGATCGTTATCAACGACCCAGAATTAACAGAAAATTTTCAAAAAAATAAACATTTTATTTAAGACAAACAGTGAAGAACTTCGATTACTCATCTTTCACTTGATCCCACTCCTCTTAGATGACCCAGGCTAAACTTAGTAAGTCATAAAATAGTATCTAAGGAACTACTTGCGTTCTAATTATACCTGAACCTTGTGGTTCGATTTACTATTCTCCAACACTTGATCACAAATCACAGCCCCTAAGTAAGATTAGGTAGGTCTATCTTAGCTTCTTAGGTTAGAATAAGTCACGAGAAAGTACAAATCTTTCTCATGAATCAATTTACGCTTTTCTCATCAACCCAAATATACGACCCAAGTTAAGATAAACACAAAAATCATAATAACTAACAGTTTTAGACATTAGAATCACTAATCCAAATTTTGCACCCATCATCCTAAACCTTATGTCAAGAGACAATTTAGGAAACAAACCAACAATCATAAAAAACAATTGTTTAATTAACGACGGCAAATACGACCTCGTTATCACACCACACAGACAATCAGTAGGATACATAATAACAAGAAGACAAACACTAAGAAAGAAAATAATTAACAAACAAAAACAAATTATTAGAAAAAAAATTTCAAAACGAAGAAACGCAGTCTCAGAATCAGAGGCAACCGCAATACAAAAACTTCACAATATAAAAGACTCAAAAAACAAAAACAATCAAATTGACGATCAACTATATTTCAGTGACTCAGAAACCACGTCACCAGCATCAATAAAAGGTAAACATAGAATAAAATTGTGCTCTACAAACAAACCAATACGTTTGTACAATTGGAATCAACCAATAAGACACATTGAAAGTTACATATTAACAGTAATACAACACAAAAATGATTCAAAATGAAGATAACCTAGAAAATCAAGTACTTCCTTTTTTAATATCTCTATTAACTGAAGCTCGAGGACAGGTACAATTTTGTCAAGTTTAATCGCAAACTTATTCAAAAAAGGAGAAAGTCCGTGCACAAGAGAATTTCCCGATGTAAAAATCAACAGACAACTTCTTGATCACTATCTCAAAGGTATATGTAGTCTCACGTCACAATATGGAATCTACACAATAGAAATCAGATCACCAAATGCATTTCATGACAGATATCTCATTCAAACTGATGATGTAGATATTGAATTTTTGAAAAGTTTTTATACAATACATAAAAAGCATACAACATCAAAACTCAATAAGAGCAAACCCAATATTCACAAATGATGTATTCTCACTTTTCTATAGCTATTTATCTATATTAGAAGTGAAGGAAACTCAAGGCTTTTCACCAACTCAAACATCTCGACATACAATTGTACGACGGGAAATACACATATTTTCAAAATTTTTAAATGCAATCCGAGAAGATCTAACAAAAAATCAAATAACACAATATGTTAGACATGGTTTACGAAAAATATTTGCATGGTTCTTAATCGATTACTTTATTCACAATATTGATCAAATTGAACAAACAAGAAAAAATTCTAGACCACAAAATACAGATGACGAAACTGTACTAGCAGAACAATCAAGTTATGTTTAGGAACCTGATTGGTCTCATGAATCACTTATTAGTATACCAACAGATATATCAAGTCAGGCGATTAGTACTATCTCTATTAGCAAAGATTATAATAGAGTATACCCACTTACACTTGACGCAACACCTTCAAACTATTATTCATTTTTCCCTTAAAGCACAGGAAATAATAGTTTAATTTCTACATTTATAAATAATGATAAATTAAATAGAACAAGAAAACTCACGCAACAAGACATACAAAATCTATCACATTTCGTAAGCGAAGAATTTGTTGAAACAAAAACAACAACAGAATCACAACAAAGCATTTCACCTATTCAACCCAATTTTACAACTCCAAAATTAAAAAATCCAACGCTACAACAAACAGCCATACAAACCACAGTAAAACCGTCTGTTGCACAAAAATATTCGCAAATGGATCATTCATCGTTCCGACTAGTAACAAAACCATCATACAAACAACAAACATCACATAGAAATAATTTTGCAGAACATAATTACAACTATGTAAATGGACCAAAAATATTAAAACTTTCTAAAACAAATACTCAAAACTTCTTCTCACAAAGTCAAAACATATCACAAACGACTTCAATTTCAGTAAAATTTCACGATCAACCAAGATCCTCACAAGAACAAAGTGGAAATAACCCATTCTTTCAACAAAATAAAAAAAAACAAATAAATATCATACAGAGATCAACCTCATTATTATACACAAAAATTATTTTCCATCTGATGATGAAGAATACTAAAATCAAAATCATCAGCAATTTGATTCAAATCAAAGACCCGGTTCTTACAGTATTGACTAACCAGATATTTTCGAACCATACACACGAAACGAACAAATACGACAACCAGAAATAATCCAACATCTTACAACGTCATTTTTCAACAAAAACCCAGTCAACACACAATCATAACAACCAACTCAAATGCATAACAAAATTCCACTGCCATAATATTTACAACAATATGAAAAAATAAAAAGCCAACTAACAAGTTTTACTCAAATGCCACATGCCGCAGAATCACTACAAATGACTATGAATCCATATCTAATGGGCGAATCATCAATATCATCAAATAAATCACAAATGGTATTCACAGGCACAGATCCCGAATACTCTGTAGAAGATTATCTAAACGCAGTCCCAGCAAAGTTAATTTTAAATATAGGACCTGAACCAGTAAACACGCCACTTCATCAAATTTGGATACATAGACGCACAGCCTTAATCCACACCACACTTGACGGCGCAGCCCAAAAATGGTTTTCAGTTTTACCAATAGAAATAAAATCAGATTAGAAAAGATTCACACAGAAATTCTCAAAAATGTTTGATCAGAAAGAAACAAACAACATCAAAGAGTTTTATGAAATGGAATACGTAGACTACCAAATGAAACGATTAAACAACTTGCAGTCAAAATAAAAACACAAGTCCGAAAAACTTATTCACTCAAAACTCATGATTTTAAAAATTCAAAGATGACCAAAATCCTAATGATGACTCTAACACCTCAATTGCGAAAAATAGCAATAAAAAAGAGAGCATCACACACTTCCTTGATTTAGACTTTAGATTAAGAGAGCCAGATTTAGACTTTAGAAAACTAGTAGATAAACTAGAACAAGCGGAGATCACTGTGAAATTAGGAGAAACGGAAAATCTAGAATAACAAAATGTGAACCAGATCCAAACTACTATTTCACAAATAAACAATATCAACGACTCTGATACAGAATTATTCGAAAAAATCACCGAAATTTTGAACATTTACGAGAAAAACCCAAACTTTAAAGGCAAATCATCATTCAAAAATGGTGTAATTTTTGTCGACGATAGGGACACAGCATTGCTGAATGCAGACAAAAACGACAAAGTAACCAAAACAAACCACAAAAATATAAATAAACCAACAAATCATTTCATCAATACTTTAAAAAAAGATCAACATTTACCCAACAAAAACATTTATAGTAATAATAGTTCAGGAAAACCACTTCCAAATAACTCCAATTACTCTAAACAACAATCACCCTACAATACGAATTAATGATGAAGATCACCATACCAAAAATTTCACGAAATTTCTCACAAAACAAATATAGTCGATCACATATTCGAAATAGTCAATATCGAAATAACTATTCAAGATCAAATTCAAACCAACCTGATTTTTTGTTTGATGCCAGTTTCCATTCAAATTGTAGAAAAAAAATTATTCAAATAATCGATCTAGAAACTCTTCATACAACCAATATAGAAATTATTCCAACGATAGTAATAGAATTTATTCAAATAAACGAAACCCTAGATATCAAAATAATCAATCACGCGATTTTTCTAACAACAGATCAAAAAATAACAATTATCAAAACAGATCACGCCATAATTCACAGAATAGAAATTCGAGTTATAACAATAGACAAAGAAACTACACACAGCCACCACACAGGAATAACACACATCATCACAATTTACAACAAAATTAAAGGAGTATTATACCTAAACATCAAAGGCAAATAAATCAGGTACAATCAACTTCAGAAACTCAACCAAACTTCCCTGGTATTGACAATAACGAAAGCAGAGACTTGCTATAAAATCACATCAATTGCGAATCCACAGATAGCAAAAGTGACACAGAAAACACGATTTCAATTAACATGATAAATGTTGAAAATGACTACGAACCTATTATATACGAACAACCGATATATTCTCACATCTATCAAAACAATGATCAATTTCCTTTAAACTATTATACAAGAACTATATCCAATAACAAAGCAAAGGCAAAAATAGAAAAAATAGTAGAAGAAATAACATGGCAAATTGCTCAAACACAAATAACAATTATCAAAGAATGCTCAAACACAAATAACAATTATCCAAACATACCTAAAGAACCGCAGTTACAAAAAGAAAAATTCTGGACAAAACCACTTCTTTTAGAAAGCCCAAAAACTAAACAATTTCAAACACCAGAACTTGAAGAAGATTTTTTAATAGATTCCAGAGCAGAATCAAATATCATCAACATTCTCACTTGGAATGAAATAAAAATTCTACACCCAAAGTTAATACCCTTCAAAACAACAAGCAGACTAGCAGACGCACAAGGATCAAACTTAATGAATTATGGAAAAATCCAACTTTTCGTCTTTCCCACCCAAATAGTGGAACAAAACAAACTCATGAGCAAACCATCTAAACAAACCTTCCTCATCACCGATATAAAACATAATATCATTGGAAAACCATTTATTACTAAATATATACCAACGATGAAAATTTTAAATTTTTAGAATTAATATAAAGATAAATACACTAGAAAGAAAAACACAGCTTTGACATTTTTTTAAAGAATAAACAAACAACCACCATTTTTCTCTAAATTTTACCCCATATACAATCAGGAACGGAAAAACCTGAAACCACTTTCAGGAAATGTGTATAACTTCTCATTCAAACAAGTTCACCAATATGATAGAGAACAAAATAAACAACATCTCTTCATGTCGGACATTGATTTCAAACCAATTCATAAATTTTTCCGAGTAACAATTTCATCTATCAAATACATAGAAGACTGAAACTCCGATATGATTTCTTTACACAAATATAACAATTCTCCCTACAAAATAACCCTACCTCTAGGACTCTAAGGTTTTTGTGAAACTAACGCAACAATTTCTCCCACAAAAGAAATAGCGTATAGAGTAAATAATAATTTACAACTATTAGATATATGTCAATCAATAATTCTTGACAAAAAATTGTCAATTAAAAAAAATTTGAGCAATGAAAAACGAAACACAGATTATTTCACAAAGGCACCCTACTTTAAACCAACATTTCAACTATCAAAATACACCGAAGAACAACAAAAATCTTCAACAATGTTTAATTTCCAACACTCACAGATAAATCAAAAACAACTTGAACAATTAGCTGACTTATTATTAAAGTACCCAAAAATTTACGCAACATATAAATTTGATGTTGGAAAAGTAAATTCACCATTTTATTTAACTCTAAAACCTGATGCAGTTTCAAAAAACAATGAGCAAGTAAAGTCCCATTTCACTTGCAAGACAAAGTCAACCAATTACTTGAAAAACTATGAAATATGAAATCATCTCTCCAGTAAATAAAGTAGAACAGCCTATAGGTAACTTATTCATAAACCCCGTTATCATTTTGGCAAAAGTACAATCATTGAAAAATAGTTCTAGATGCAAGATACCTCAATTCACTTATTGATGAATCTACATGTAATTGGCCTATCGAGTCAATTCAAGTAATTCTCACAAAAATAAACCGGTAAATATTTCACAACAGCAGATAAGAATAGTGCATATAATCAAATTCCGTTAGACGAACAATCAAGCCTAAAATCGTTATTGGAAATCAACAATACGAACTCAACAGATTGTTCTATGGAATATCCATAGGACCAGCAGCATTTTCAGCTTTTATGAGCAAAATTTTTAGACCACTAATACTCAAGAAAAACGCAATCACCTATTTAGACGATGTTTTTATGCAATCACAGACAAAAAAAGAAATGTTTACAGTTTTAGAACACTATCACAAAATACTTCAGAACAAAAATCGAAAGAAAGACAATAACTCCATTAAAATCACGCATTGATGCTATTCAAAAACTTCAACCACCAACAAACAAAAAGAAAATTCAAGAATTCCTTGGAATGTTAAATTTTTTAAGCAAATACGTTTATAAAATGCAATTATATTTAAGACCATTCTATAACATCCTCAGACAACAAAATAATTTTGAATGGAATACAGAACATCAAACACAATTTGAAGAAATTAAAAAAATTCTAACTGAACAAATTTCAAATACAATTTCAGATCCAAATCAACCATTCTATGCAATGTGCGATGCTTCAAATTTTGGCATCGGCGCAGCATTATTACAATCACACAATGGTACAAATAAAATGAACCTTATATCAGCGAATTCTCGATTATTCACTCAAGCAGAGCTACGACTCTCAACTTTAATGAGAGAATGTACAGCTATATTTTATACACTTACAGAATATGAATTTCTGATACTTGGATCAAAACATCCAACAGTTCTATTCACAGATCACAAACCAATCGTTTTTCTCTTTACACAAAAGTCAAACCCAAATCACCGAGTTTATAGATTTCAATTAATTCTAATGAAATTTCCAAACTTACATATAGTTTGGACAGCAGGAAAGAATCTTGCATTACCAGATACATTAAGTCGAAATACACCACCTGAATTACTTACAAGAAAGACTACAGTTGAAATACCCAAGAATATAAAATTTTACCTTGCAGAAAACGAAACATCACCCCGACTAAAATGCAAATATGCAGTAAAAACTGACATTGAACAGTCACAAATAAATAACCTACAACACTTCCCACTTTACTTAGATTGCCAAAATAACCACTACGAAGTTGATCTACTTGGAACATCAACTTTCAAACCAATTCCATACTCACAATGGATAAAAAATAACATTCAACAAAAAAGAGTAAAACAACACTTGCATAAAAAGACCTTTTTTAGTTAATTGAAAAAGAAAGTCTAACTGATAAAAAAAATTTATCAGGACCACAAACAAATGATTCAAAATACACAATAAATCAAGTTTTTGACCTCCATGACCCACTTGATACAATTCATTTATCTAAATTAGAAATTGAAAACATTTTTCTCCCCCCAACAGATAAAATTGCAATTAATACCTTAAAACAATATCAAAATCTTGACCCAGTAATTAGACAACTAAAATCATGGCACAAATACAAAACTAAACCCGTAAAGGCAGATACCACAATTTTAGGAAATAAAACACTCCTCCGATATTTTCGAAAATTTAATAATACAACAATTAATGAACAGACTTTTTTCTAACACGAGTAAAATTCCTTGGACATATTATAGAAAAAAACACTATAACTTCATTAAAATCTCGCATAGATGCAATTCAGAAACCCCAACCACCATCAAATAAGAAGAAAAAACAAGTATTTCTTGGAATGTTATACTTCTTAAATAAATACGTATATAAAATGCAGCTATACTTAAGACCATTTTACAACATCCTTAGACAACAGAATAATATTGAATGGACAGCAGAACATCAGAAACAATTTGAAGAGATAAAAACTCTTCTCACAGAACAATTATCAAACACTAATCTAGATCCCGATCAACCATTTTATGCCATGTGCGATGCCTCAAATTTTGGCATCGGCGCAGCCATATTACAATCTCACAATGGAACACATAAAATGAACCTCATTTCCGCCAACTCTAGGCTATTCACACAAGCTGAACTTAGACTCTCTAATCTTATGAGAGATTGCACAGCCATAATGTATACACTTACAGAATATGAATTTTTAACACTTGGATTTAAACACCCAACAGTTTTATTTACAGACCATAAATCAATAATCTTTCTTTTTACAAAATACTCAAACCAAACCATGGAGTTTATAGATTTCAACTAAATTTAATGAAATTCCCAATTTTACATATAGTTAAGACAGCAGGAAAAAACCTCGCACTACCCGATACTTTCAGTAGAAATACACCACCTGAATTATTAACAAGAAAAACAACAATTGAAATACAACAAAATATAAAGTTTTTCCTTGCAAAAAATGAAACTTCACCAAGATTACACTGCAAATATGCAGTAAAAACTGACATAGACCAATCACAAACAAATAATCTTCAATATTTTCCACTATATCTTGGTTGTCAAAACAATTTCTACGAAGTAGATTTACTAGGAAAATCTACATTCAAACCGATACCATACTCTTCATGGATAAAAAACAACAAAAACCAGTCGAACAAAAGTAATATAAAAAAGATCGATTCCCTTTAATTGAAAAAAAAACTCACTTATAGTATAAATTTATCAGGCCCACCAAATAATGATTCAAAATATACAATAAACCATGTTTTTATAATCTTCAAAACCCACTAGACACAATACCTCTATCAAAAAAAAGAAATTGAAAACATTATTCTCCAAATAACAGAAAAAATAACACTCGAATTGTTAAAAAAAAACATCAAAACATTGACCCAGTCATTAGATAAAATAAAATCTTGGCACAAATATAAAACCAAGCCAATTAAAGCCAATACCACAATTCTAGGAAACAAAACCCTTCTTAGATATTTCAGAAAGTTTAACAACACCTCTATCAACGAAAACAACAGACATCCTAGAAAACCAAACATCTGATATCAAAGTGCTCTGCCTACCTTTAAGTATGATGCTTTTAGCTTTTCATACCTCTCACTCTTTACACACTAAAGGACACTCAGTAGCAGAAAAAACATACTCAAATTTTATACAATTTTTTTATTACCCAAATGCAACAATTTGGATAAAAGTATTTTTGAACGATGTCAATCAAACAAACCATACCCATACCAAAAATAAATCGCAGAAAAACAAGAATTTAAAGGACAAATTCTATATTTCAATCACAGAATTTCATTCGATATAAAAGGACCAATATCACCATCCTTAGAAGGAAACTCATACCCTAAGGTCATGGTAGATGCATTCACACGCTACGTAGCACTCAACCCAGTTCCTCATTGCAATGCTTATTTTGCATATGTAACACTTTATTATCACTGGATAGCAAAATTCGGTTTACCCGAAATCCTTGTCACAGATAATGGCATTGAATTTATAAATAACGACATCATTACACTATGCCACTTAAATAACATTAAACACAAACCACGTGCATCTCACGTGCCTTGAAATAATGGATTAGTCGAAGGCACGGACCGTTCCCTACAAGAATGTCTTAGATGTATCATTAACGGAAATGACACGCGATATACTGAATGGTCAACAGATGTAAAACTATTCCCACTATCTTATAATTCACAAATCACAACAATCTTAGGACTATCACCCTATGAAATGTTTTTTGATCAAGAACCACGGAAACCGATAATGTTCACAGCAAATTCTTCAAAAAATGCACAAAGTTATTGCCGGCCCACTAAACAATCAATAACTACAATCTACGACTACATACCCACGATGAAGATCACTTTCATCATCCACAAATTTTAAAATTAGCTTTCGGTACACACACCGGATGGATTTTAAACAGAGACAAAAAACACAACGAAATTTACCAGAAAGTAACAAAAAATTGTTACTAAAACAAAATAAAAATTACCAAATAAATTCCCGATTTACCCTAGCTACAAATTTAAAAATTGGAACATACGTTTTAATTCCAAAGTTTACACACGAGAAGAAATTTTTAAAAAATTACAACCACTCCGAAAAGGACCGTATCAAATAGTTGGTAAACCCACTGGTGTAACACACAAACTTACAGACTTAAACAAAAAAAGGAACCGTTCAATTACCCAAAAGAGTACGCCCTTCGAGAACTTACTCAATTATACTCTTTTACAGGACTTGAAGTTATTCAAAATAGTTCAGATCACAATTAAAATTAAAGCACTGATATGAATTCTATCCAAAATCCATTAGATAAAATGAAAAAGAACATCCCAAACATTGACAGCATAAAGATAACTCAAACAGAAAGAAAAAATCAAAAATTAGAAGAAAAAATTCTACCACAAGATTAAAAAGAAAAATCTCCACATAGACAATCACCGTGACTTCGAAATCAGCCACGCAAAGATTACAAAACATTAATCCCACAATCTAAAATATCAAAGAAAATTGATATTCAGAAACCACTTGAAATTAAATTAACATTTTCACCTCTTGAAAATATTTTCATAAACCGAACATTTTCTCCAAATTCATGCTGGACAGCACTTGCAAAAAGTAGTTCAAATTCAACCAATAAGAACCTTTTCCGAATCTTCACCTCATTTTTAACACGACTTCTTAAGCCGACAAACAATCACCTTCAAGCCAATCTCTAACTATAACTAAAGGACCTCCAGGTCAAAAATAAGCAAACCGCTAAACATTGACTTCTGAAATAAACGAAGTCTCAATATTACAACCCTACCCTATCAAGCAATACAAAGATTAACCATATTGTCCCAACTTAGACCTCAAAAACCCCTCAGGCAAAATTACTAAATTAGCCTAAAGAACAAAATGGACTTGATCATTTACCCTCTCTTAGACACCACCAATCATCCAATAAATAACAATAAGACCAGGAAGACTCTTAAGAGCCCTCCAAACTTTTCCTCATCAAAAATTGCCGAAATCCAACCCACTTGTCAAAAACCAATAAATAATCCGACCACAATTAAATTTAGCCTCAAAAAATAAAAAATAATTCGACGAAAAAATCATTTCTTCAAATGCTTCTTTCTCAAACAGTCAATAAATTTCATATTATCCTTTCAATTTTTTTTTCAATTCTTTACAATTTTCTCAAACCTTGTATAATTTCCATATCCGACATTTTGGAAATAATTATCCTCACCCTGATATTTTTTGCTACTTTTTCATCATTTTTTATTCCCTACCCAAACCTAAGTTTATTTTTTCAAAATCATGGACCAGCTCCTCAGGTACGATATTTCAAATAACTATCTAAATGTTCCAACATCATTTTCTTCTTTTCATAATATTTCTCACATTTCTGACATCCCTGATAATGACAATATGTAAATGTATAAAAAAAGGCTATTCTAACTTTCGCATTAGCAACAGTACTTTTAGTACATTTCATTCAAGATTGTTACAAAAAAAACACAAAATTTCCTCTTATATAAATAGTTTCCCCAAAAACTTTCCGAAATTGCTAATCATCAACCCCCACATCAGTCACCACCAACAGCGTCCCAAGAACCTCCGACAACACCAACAAATACTCAAACAAAGAACCCCCAATCATCAACACGCATCTTTTTTCAAGACAACTCATACACATTTGAAGAAAGACACGCACGATTGTTCGGACCACTAGAACCATTAATTCGTCAAGCATCGCTGAGCAAACCACAATACGAACCAGTATATAATGTATACCCGCCTCTCCAACAAGATCTTAATAGAGCAAGACACCAAAGCCAAAACCAAAACACACTCGAAATAAACCGACAAATTATTCATCCAAGACGAAATAGAAGTTTGCAAAACCCCAGAGTTCAACTCAACATACCTCATTCACCAACAACAAATCCTGTGTAACTTTCAGTAGTACCATTCAAAGTACCCCACAGACTCCAACACAACAAATAAAACACATCGAACATTCCCTCAGATTGTTTAGGTTCAACCACTACATCTGAAAAAATCAGCGAAAACCCTTTTAGTCCCCCAGCCACCACAGAACAACTCCCTTATTGGACACATGTTTTTCCTCAAGGTGAACCAAAATTAGTGAATGATCCAATAGACGTTTCATCTGACACTTAGTTGTCACTCCCTTCATCCCTTCCTTAACCCAAATTTCACAAACACCATTTCCTTCAAATTTTCATACAAACCTCGACGCCAGATATAGAGAAAACTCAACAAATAACATGCAACTACGATTAGATTGGAATACACTCGTAGCACCCCTCAATTATTTGGACAATATCACGAAAGTAACAGATTACACAACTGGGCACTGAACAGATTAGAATATCGACAAGATATCCACAAAGATATTCAAGAACATACTATACAAATACTCACACAAGATAATCTGACACTAAAATTTGAAATTACAGTAAGACTAAATAATATAATTCATCATCCCTTATCCCTAGCCCCCCCCCCCCAAAATATAACAGCCCAATCTTTACCTCCCCCATTTATAACCACAGAAATAATCTACAAATACGATGGATACACAAAAAAAATAATAGGATATACCACCTTTTATAATCAATATTCAGGACGGACTATCATACACATGTATCTTCTAAAGATACTAGTTTTTCAGACTCTTCAATTTTTCAATCTCTCAAAACGCGATCGTAACAATCCTTCCCCCCGAACAGGACACCAGGATTTACTAAACACATACTATGACTGTGCAGAAAATGGGCAAAAAACATTACACAAATATGCAATAAACCTGGTCACTCAATGCGAATTAGAACCCCAATCAATCAAAACAACAAACATAATAGCAACGCTTTGCTCAAAAGCACGAGCTACAACGCTAACAGGATATAAATTCACAGCAAAATTTTCCGAAAAGAA
This sequence comes from Symsagittifera roscoffensis, assembly GCF_963678635.1. Taxonomy (NCBI): domain Eukaryota; kingdom Metazoa; phylum Xenacoelomorpha; order Acoela; family Convolutidae; genus Symsagittifera; species Symsagittifera roscoffensis. The sequence continues at coordinate 25,448,741 of NC_087069.1, forward strand.
AGTGCATTGTTCCCAAGTCTCAAACGGAAACAAAAACAGACTAGATCATGAATCTTTCTACCAAGGTAACATCGAAATACTTTTACACCTCAGCCCTGACGACTGCAAAAACGAACTTAAACGATTAAAAATCACATCAAACAAAGGCACAACTAGAAAAATGGTCAGTTTTCAAGTTTTTCCAGACTCCGCACATCAAGCTGAACTTGAATGATACCAAGGTCATATAAAACTAGATGACAAATTTCCCTTCCACGGAGCACATGGAAGATTAACTTACGATCTCTATGACAAAAATTGGATACCACATATTGAAATAAATGCCTCCTCAAATTGTAAAGCAGATATAAAAATAGAGGATACCAAAAAACAATGTTTTTTGATTGGAACTTGAACAAGTACAGTTAACACGTGATTAAAAAGATGACACTATAATTTACCAAGGAATCAGACTACCTTGCAAAAACGACCACGGATACTACGATCCTACTACACGCACACAAGCAACAGTTGTTTGGTTCCCGGAAGACACCTGTAAAGCATTTCAAGTAGCAAAAGTACACGCTAGAAAGAAAAAAAGAATCACCAAAAATATTTTATTGAATCAATCCCGTTTGAAGATGTAAATCCTGATCAACTCAGACATAGTAATTATAGATTTAGAAACATTCATAATATAGAAAAGAAACTGACACGTTTTCAAAGATACCCAGGAAAGGAACTTAAATGTAAATTCACCAAAGCATTTTACAAAACACAATACTCAGAAATTCTTGTCGAATACGAAGAGGGTTTCAACATGAATACAGGAAAATTAATTATACATGCAAGAGCTACATCTCATTCAACCACTGTCGAAAACTCAGTTGTCCCAGTACAATTTCAAAAAAATACTGGAAGAATTGGTGGAAAATTAAAACCACAAGACAAAGACAGTACACGCTTACAAGAACTGTCACTCATGAACAACGTTCATTTTGGCAAAATTCACTATGACATACACTTAGACATGAAATTAGATTACACAATAAGTAGGATCTTTCAAGAAATGTCTTTGACAGAACTTGAAACACTCCATCAACTATGCGAACTTGAACGCACACAAATTTTACAATCACTTGCACTAGCAGTACTTAAAATTCCTTATGCAGGATATTTATTGTCAGGAAACAGATCAAACTTTTTTGACTATGAAAGAATTATTTCATGGTATTACACTTGTACCAAAAAAGTATCATCTTTAGATGTTTTGAAGGCAAAAATGTTATAAAAGAATCCCAACATTCTAAAAAAAATTAAGTACATTTTGTTGATACACTCTCCCGAAGAACTTATTTTTTAGACGCTCAAATAAAAGAATACAATACCAAGCTATCAAGAACACCAAATACAGATGACGAATCACGAAACGATACGAATACAACGCCTACAGCACCACAAATATAAAACCTAAACCATAACCATCCCCTAACATTGGTACCGCGAAATTTCAAAAAAACGCCCTAACAGATCTCATAAGTCCGAGATCTAATTATCAAAGCCCGATTCGACACATAATAACCCAACGACCCAGTATACAAGACACATACGAACAAATTATAGAACAACCACATACCACTAACTTTCGTTCTCGGAACAATCATCTTTTTAGCCCACAATGAGCCGCCAAATTGGATTGCTCCATCGATTAATTTCTCACCCAGCCAACCTCCAGAACAACCTTCCCATCATCCCAGTTTTTGCTTTCCCCCCACCTCAATCACCTCATCATAACACTTCATCCAGCATGGAATCAGACACTAATCCCAACACAACAGTATACAACACTATCTCCCAATTCAATAACTCCGATATCGAAACACCCGATGAATTTTCCAACTTTGAACCCAGGCCATCTGCATTTTCCCAACCTCCCTTTCAACCTATTCATTCCCAAGTCAAAATTGAACAACCTTCCCCTCCCTCTCCCATTTCAAATGTGACACCCATATATTCTACTCTAACCAGTGAATCATCCGATAACAACGAGTCAGAAAACACACATTTATACGCGAGCTTGATAACTTCATCACACTGCAACAACAATTACAACACCCTCAACCACTAACTATTCACCAACTCTCACAATCTATAATATCATCCAGTCCATCAACACCAAACTCCTCTTCACATTATACCCCTTCACAAAACCCGACTCCCTCATCAACCCCATCCTCCAGTACAACCAGAGCTTACCGAACCTTTAAAAGAAAATTCCCAAATACTCCATTCCCATCTAACCCAGGAACATCCAGAACATTTGTCAATCATCCACTTCACACTAACACCAAAGAATATCTCCAAATATGTCTACCCTTTTTCCCATAATACACATACTTTTATTCAGACCCCAATGATGAGAAAGCCAATTATGTAAGCGAGCACGTTTTATACCCTACACTTTCTTGAACATCAAACTATCCTTTCACTAATCCACTATTGCTACCACTATACAACACCTCCTATGACAATGAAGTGTGCAGCACCCAACTCTATCTTCTAACAACAGCACTAACCCAAAACAAATCACACAAATAGGACACAGACAATCACTAATCAAATTCACTGCACCTAGAGCTAATGATTATTCTATCGATTATTACGATCATAACATCATACGACCCAACGAAGACATCTTTCTAAACAACAAATCATTTGCTAATCCCCAACTAACTGAATAATTTTTCATCAAAACTCCATACAATTTCACCCCTCAACATCTTAAATAAAAAAAAACGACAACGTCAATTCAGCAGCACTCCGTGATATTCATGCTTATGATGCATACACTAACAGATATAACCTTTTTTCATTAACCTTTCATTTCCTCACACCCAAAGAACGTGAGTTGCACTGTTCATACGATGTCATGTCACGAACTATACAAACACACACGTACACTTACTACCATTTCATTCAACACCATTACACTCTCAGCACACCAGCACGACAACCTCACCATAGATATCAATACACTAACTCTAAATACACCTCATCATTGTTTCTGAACTTCACCTATAGTATTAAAGACACTTACTTACAAGGCACCCTCCGAAATTACGATCCCATCCCCCAGATGTATATCTACTGTCCCCCAACCAAACTCCTGAACGTAGACGAAACCCGCCCACTAATCGTCCCTCATGAATTCCTCCAGCCCGTTGAAGTCCCAATCCTAGAATTCATAGAAAACACTCAGTATAATCATAAACTCTATAACCTAATTCAAAACACACCGTATGAACTATCACCTAGCACTGAAGAGAACAACATCATTAAAGCACTCGAATTGCTTTGGCCAATTCTGCAAACTAAACACATCATTCGTTTGCCAGCTAAGTTACTAACCTCATCTGATATCATCCACGACGTTTTTACTCATGGTTTCTTCACCGACGATTAGGTAATATGATTTCAATGATTCACTAGTAAATTTGAAACATACTAGCCATTCTTATTCAATGTTTTCTTTTTTCTTCATAGGCACAATGATCAATCATCAACAAAACAAAAAAGCAAAATAAGAAACAGAAACTTTTTATCAATTCTTAAATTTCTATTAACCTATTCAGTACTTGGAGCAATAATTCTATCCCGTACAAAGCAGTAAATTGATATATAAATTCTTTTCCCCAAAGCAGAAAATATTCATACAATTAAAATTAATTTAATAATTTCAAACCCCAAATCAAGCAGTAAACTTTATATTTTTGAAGTGGTAAATTAATAAAAATTGTTCAAAAATTGCAAATAGCAGTACAAACCTTTTCAAAGACGCTTCTTTATATTCACTCGCCCACAAATTCTATCCACAATTGCACAGCTCGCCCACGAAGAATTGTTTAAAATCATGAATTTAAGTTTTAACTTTCACTGATAGCAACTCTAACAAATTTTAACACGTTTCAAACTTTCCTTTAACCCAGTTGGAAAGGAATTATATAATAATCCAAACTAACCAACACAAGCTTAGTAAACACCACAAACGACAACCTAATAGCATGACTAAGAAAAGAAAACCCACGGTACCCAAACTGGATTAATACCAGCTTAGAACTGGATAAATTATTCTTTTGAAGACTATTTTTAAATCTGAACACACAAAAAAACAAAACACCAAAAAGTTGAAAGACAAACCAAAAACATAAATTTTGATTTTTGAGAAAAAAAACATAACTAAGACATCAAAAGAAAACACCAGTACTAAAAAATAGCATGAAAGATTGAACTAAAACAGGACACTCCAAAAAGAGAGCAAAAAATTATAACCTCACTTCTGGCCTAACCCGCCAGAGGAGGACGTCCTGAGCATGCTCTATAGCCGGCCTCACCCACCGTGCTACATTCACGCTTTGTGGCACCCACGACTCTATTTTGGACCAGAGTTACTCAAGTGTGAATAGCTCTTAAAAATAACCAAACTAAATAAGTAACGCTTAATAACTAATACAACGACAAAAACTAATACAACGATAATAACTAATACAACGATAAAAACTAATACAAGATCATGACTAAAAAACAAAATTAACAAAGATTTATCTATGTAAATAAAACAATGCAATTTATCGATAATATACAGCCCAAAGACGAGCAGCAAGGAACTTGACAACCCAATCACACTCCAACTACGGAATGGCAGACCCACCTGACATGCTGCCTACAATCACTACACTCAATGGATTTAAAGTACGACTTGTCATCGCGGCAAAGGAAACCCATTGCAACTAATCAATGGACATCTCGATGCTCAAGTATACGTACAGATCCAAGTTACCAGGCACTTCATCCAAATTCGAACTACATGCCACATCCGAACAAGATTGAGAATAAAAATGTAGAATAGTAATGTTCCTATTCTCTAAAATCAAACAGATCAACACTCATCACAACCGATCAGAAACCATAAGATGATCTCTCGAAACTTCGTGATAACGTCTCTTCTTCCCAACCCGAAAAAAGAATAAGCTCGCAACCTCTAAAGAAAAACACCATCATTCATCCTACACTACAATAGAAGATTGAAAAACTAAAACTCTCTAAACCCCGGATGGGTGGAACCAGGTCTAATTTAGTATTTATCATTGGTTACGATTATGATGTTTTATCTCTATAAAATATTAAAAACTAACCAATCATACTCCATCAAACTAACAACATACTTATTTGTAAAGTGTTGAAACTACTTGTAGTTTCAACAGCAGAGCAATTTGAACTTAGCTTAGAATACGGTTGTTCTCATTCTGGAACTAACTCGCGCAAACCGGTGTGCACTAGATCTATTGAGACTAGGAGATATACGAGTAAGATTAAGATTGGTATTAGACTAAGAAGTTGCACGAATCTATCCGGTCGAAAATAAGATAGCATGACAAGCAGACGGTGTACCTTATCTGAAAATACTCTATGAGTATAGTAACCTATACATAACTCAATAATGCTTAATCGGTAATTCGTTCCTTTTTTTTTCAGCTGCTAGTTTCTCATTTTGTCTAATGAGTATTATCAACTCTTAGATAATATCTTACAAATAATTTTAACAACTAGTCTGTTTATGATTTATAAGAGATTGTCATCAAAGGTATAGCGTCTTACCTTTTCTGATAAATGAACAAAAAAAATTTTATTTTCTTAAATTTCTTTCTTGTAAGCGTTTAAACATCAATTCAAACTTTATTTGATAAAAAATATATAACAACGCGATTAATGTTGATTTTTGATTTTGAAAAATTTACTAAATATAGTTTTTAATCAGTCTCTAGAGGTTTTTTTGGCAGGGTAGAAAAAAATCAATTAGTTACTAAAACCAATTTTTTGAAACTTGACATCTCCAAGTTTGTAAAACATCAAGAAAATCAAACTTTTGAGGGTTGTTCATTTTGTACATCTTTCGATCGCCATTGACTTTTAGAAAAAAACTGCAAATTGAGCAATATTGGCAAAATATGTGTGGTAAAGCACGAAAACAAATTGGTTCTGCACAATAGTTTGTAAGCCGCATGGAACTTGATATCAAAAACTAGTTTATGTTACTACATTTTTAAATACCCCCTAAAATTGTTAAATTGTTTCGAATTTGTTCAATAGTTTCAGAATATAATACAATCATCATCTATTTAAAAATATAAATGATCTAGCGTGGGTAAAATAATCACATATTGCCTCAAACTGAAATCATATACAAAAAAATTTGTGATAATGTGAGAATGTAAACCAATTTTTCCTCTTCAAAAAAATTTAAAACAAATTTAGTTTTATACTTTCAAGCAATAAACAGCAATTAAAAAAATATCAAAGTTGTAAAATAGACACATGAAAGGCATGCAAACACGAATAGGTAAAAAATTATCTTTCCTTGCAATTTGATTGAATCGATGTTTTCTTTGATTAGTCTTGTTTGTTCAAGAGAATTAATCACGAGAATTTCAACAGTTTTCTCCACAAGGTAGTTTTTTATATTTGAATTACCTTCATCAACAGTCCCGAGATGACCAAAAATACTAGTCATACAATTTCCATTATGGAAAAATGCTAGTCATACACTTTCCATACAACTCCATACTCACAGAAAATTGCATGAAAGGTCTATGATTAGTATTTTTTCATATATGGAAATTGTATGACTAGCATTTTTCCATAAACCAAAAATATTGATTTTTTACATTTTAATTTCTCCAAATTGTTTGATTGTGTTCGTAACCGAACGCAAAAAACATAACCCTTGACTACTCAAAAGTATAACCAACAGTTTGACCGTCTCGCATTAAAAATGCATTGGAAACAGCCTGATATGTGTTACTTCTGTCTCACACAAATAATATAACGAAAATAATGAACTTTTTAATTTTGGCAATAATTTTCAAAGATGATTAGTTCTAAATTTTGATATTTTAAATTATCAGACCTTGATCAAGGCATACAAAAACATGTCATACAAAAGAAAGAGGAATTTTAAGCGTTTTTGAAAAAAGTTATGAAGAGAAAAGGAAAAAAAAGATGACACTATAATTTATCAAGGAATCAGACTTCCTTGCAAAAAAGACCAAGGACACCGCGATCCTACTATACGCACACAAGCAACAGTTGTTTGGTTCCCCGAAGACACCTGTAAAGCATTTCATGTAGCCAAAATACACGCTAGAATGAAAAAACATTTCCCTAAAAATAATTTATCGAATCAATCCCGTTCGAAGATGTAAATCCTGATCAACTCAGACATAGTAATTATAGATTTAGAAACATTCATAATATGTAAAATAAATTGACACGTTTTCAAAGATACCCAGGAACGGAACTTGCATGTAAATTCACCAAAGCACTTTACAAAACACATTACTCAGAAATTCTTGTCGAATACGAAGAGGGTTTTAACATGAAAACAGGAAAATTAATTATACATGCAAGGGCTACATCTCATTCAACCACTGTCGAAAACTCATTTGTCCCAGTACAATTTCAAAAAAATACAGGAAGAATTGGTGGAAAATTAAAACCACATGACAAAGACAGTACACGCTTACAAGAACTGGCACTCATGAACAACACTGATATTACCGCAATTCACTATGACATAAATTTAGACATGAAATTAGATTACACAATAAGTAGGATCTTTCAAGAAATGTGATTGACAGAACTTGAAACACTCCATCAACTATGCGAACTTCAACGCACACAAATTTTACAATCACTTGCAATAGCAGTACTTAAAATCCTTTATGCAGGATATTTATTGTCAGGAAACATAACAAATTTTTTTGACTATGAAGGAATTGTTTTATGGTGTTACACTTGTACCAAAAAAGTATCACCTTTATATGTTTTGAAGACAAAAGATGCTATAAAAGAATCCCAGAATTCTAAAAAAATAAGTACATTTTGTTGATACACTCTCCGGAAGAACTTATTTTTGGGATACAGCAGTCCCATGTGGATCAGAAAATAGCCACAATGTAGTACAATTAAACCCTGACGAAGATGAATACTATCTTCTCGCACCATATCCTACACTTATGCAACCACTCAAAAAGTTTTCACCAGAAACCACAAAAAAATGGACACAATACAACGACAATCCATAGATCAAAACCTACGCAAACTAGCAAAAACAGCCGACTTTTCCGACATATACGCAGAAGACTATTGCGTATATTTTAAAGATAAAAAAGATTACATTTACTTAAATGGCGAAAAATACAGACCACAAGATATATCACCAATAAAAATTTTTAGTTTTGTAAATCTGAAAAACGAACTTCTTGCCTTTCTAGGATGGGTTTAACTTTCTTGGATTTCTTTTCTCTCTCTTAGAAGGAATCTACAAAACACGCACAATACACAGGCAAGTAAACAAACAAGCAACCGTAGCACGCATATTTTTCACAGGATTTTTTGGAATTTTTTCTGTATCAATCAATAAAGTACTTTTAGACGCTCAAATAAAAGAATACAATACTAAGCTATCAACAACACCAAACACAGATGACGAATTACGAAACGATACGAATACAACGCCTACAGCACCACAAATATAAAACCTAAACCATAACCATCCCCTATCATTGGTACCGCGAAATTTCAAAAAAAAACGCCCTAACAGATCTCATAACTCCGAGATCTAATTATCAAAGCCCGATTCGACACATAATGACCCAACAATCCAGTATAGAAGACACATACGAACAAATTATAGAACAAACACATACCACAAACTTTCGTTCTCAGAACAACCATCTTTTTAGCCCACGATGAGCCGCCAAGTTGGATCCCTCCATCGATCAATTTCTCGCCCAGCCAACCTCCAGAACAACCTTCCCATCATCCCAGTTTTTGCTTTCCCCCACCTCAATCACCTCATCGTAACACTTCATCCAGCTTGGAATCAGACACTTATCCCAACACAACAGTATACAACACCATCTCCCAATTCAATAACTCCGATATCGAAACAGCCGACAAATTTTCCAACTCTGAACCCATCCCATCTGCATTTTCCCAGCCTCCCTTTCAACTTATTCATTCCAAAGTCGAAATTGAACACCCTTCCCCTCCCTATCCCATTTCAAATGTGACACCTATATATTCTACTCTAACCAGTGAATCATCCGATAACAACGACTCAGAAAACAGATATATACACGAGCTTGATAACTTCATAACACTGCAACAACAATTACAACACCCTCAAACACTATCTATTCACCAACTCTCACAATCTATAATATCATCCAAGCCATCAACACCAAATTCCTCTTCACATTATACCCCTTCACAAAACCCGACTCCCTCATCAACCCCATCCTCCAGTACAACCAGAGCTTACCGAACCTTTAAAAGAAAATTCCCAAATACTCCATTCCCATCTAACCCAGGAACATCCACAACATTTGTCAATCATCCAATTCACAGTAAAACCAAAGAATATCTCCAAATATGTCTACTCTTTTTCCCATAATACACATACTTCCATTCAGACCCCAATGATGAGAAGTCCAATTATGTAAAGGAGCACGTCTTATACCCTACACTTTCTTGGACATCAAACTATCACTTTATTAATCCACTATCGCTGCCACTATACAAACCCCTATGACAATGAAGTGTGCAGCACCCAACTCTATCTTCTAACAACAGCACTTACCCCAAAACAATTCACACAAATAGGATACAGACAATCACTAATCAAATTCACTGCACCTAAAGCTAATGATTATTCTATCGATTATTACGATCGTAACATCATACGACCCAACGAAGACATCTTTCTAAACAACGACTCATTTGCTAACCCCCAACTAACTGAAAAAATTTTCATCAAAACTCCATACAGTTTCACCCTCAACATCTTAAATAAAAAATACCACAAAGTCATTTCAGCGCCACTGCGTGATATGCATGCTTATGATTCATACAATAACAAATTCAAGCACTTTTCACTAACCATTCATTTCCTCACACCCAAAGAACGTGATTTGCACTGTTCACACGATGTCATGTCACGAACTAAACAAACACACACCTACACTTACTACCATTTCATTCAACACCATTACACTCTCAATACACCAGCACGACAACCTCACCATAGATATCAATACATTAACTCTAAATACACTTCACCATTGTTTCTGAACTTCACCTATAGTATTAAAGACACTAACTTACAAAGCACGCTCCGAAATTACGATCCCATCACCCAGATGTATATCTTCTGTCCCCCAACCAAACTCCTGAACGTAGACGAATCCCTCCCACTAATCGTCCCTCATGAATTCCTCCAGCCCGTTGAAGTCCCAATCCTAGAATTCATAGAAAACACTCAGTATAATCATAAACTCTATAACCTTATTCAAAACACACCGTATGAACTATCACCTAGCACTGAAGAGCACAACATCATTAAAGCACTCGAATTGCTTTGGCCACTTCTGCAAACTAAACACATAATTCGTTTGCCAGCTAAGTTACTAACCTCATCTGATATCATCCACGACGTTTTAACTCATGGTTTCTTCACCCACGATTAGGTAATATGAATTCAATGATTTACTAATAAATTCAAAAAATAAGGGCCATTCTTTTTCAAGGTTTTCTTTTTTCTTCATAGGCACAATCATCAATCATCAACAAAACAAAAAAGCAAAATAAAAAACAGAAACTTTTTATCAATTCATACATTTCCATTAACCTATTCAGTAATTGGAGCAAAAAAATTATCCCGTACAAACAATAAATTGATATATAATTTCTTTTCCCAAAGCAGTAAATATTCATACAATTGAAATTAAATTAATAATTTCAAACCCCAAATCAAGCAGTAAACTTCATATTTTTGAAGAAGTAAATTAATAAAAAAATTGCTCATAAATTGCAAATAGCAGTACAAACCTTTTCAAAGACGCTTCTTTATATTCACTCGCCCACAAATTCTATCCACAATCGCACAGCTCGCCCACAAAGAGTTGTTTAAAATCATGAATTTAAGTTTTAACTTTCACTGATTGCAACTCTAACAAGTTTTAACACGTTTCAAACTTTCCTTTAACCCAGTTGGAAAGGAATAATATTATAATCCAAACTAACAAACACAAGCTTACTAAACACCACAAACGACAACCTATCAGCATGACTAAGAAAAGAAAGCCCACGGTACCCAAACTGGATTAATACCAGCTTAGAACTACCTAAATTATTCTTTTGAAGACTATTTTTAAGTCTGAACACGAAAGAACAAAACACCAAAAGTTGATAAACAAACCCAAAACAAACATTTCGATTTTTGAGAAAAAAACATAACTAAGACATCAAAAGAAAACACCAGTACTAAAAAATAGCATGAAAGATTGAACTAAAACAGGACGCTCCAAAAAGAGAGCATGAAATTTAAAACTCACTTCTGGCCTAACCCGCCAGAGGAGGACGTCCTGAGCATGCTCTATAGCCGGCCTCACCCACCGTACTACATTCACGCTTTGTGGCACCCACGACTCTATTTTTGACCAGAGTTACTCAAGTGTGAGTAGCTCTTAAAAATAACCAAACTAAATAAGTAACACTTAATAACTATACAACGATAAAAACTAATACAACGATAATAACTAATACAACGATAAAAACTAATACAAGATCATGACTAAAAAACAAGATTAACAAAAGTTTATATATGTAAATAAAACAATGCAATTTATAGATAATATACAGCCCAAAGACGAGCAGCAAGGAACTTGACAACCCAATCACACTCCAACTACGGAATGGCAGACCCACCTGACATGCTGCCTACAATCACTACACTCAATGGATTTAAAGTACGACTTGTCATCGCGGCAAAGGAAACCCATTGCAACTAATCAATGGACATCTCGATGCTCAAGTATACGTACAGATCCAAGTCACCAGGCACTTCATCCAAAGTCGAACTACATGCCACATCCGAACAAGATTGAGAATAGAAATGTAGAATAGTAATGTTCCTATTCTCTAAAATCAAACAGATCACTACTCATCACAACCGATCAGATACCATAAGATGATTTCGCGAAACTATCGTGATAACATCTCTTCTTCCAAACCCGAAAAAAGAATAAGCTCGCAACCTCTAAAGAAAAACACCATCATTCATCCTACACTACAAAAGAAGATTGAAAAACTTAATCTCTCTAAACTCCGGATGGGTGGAACCAGGTCTAATTTAGTATTTATCATTGGTTATGATTATGATATTTTATCTCTATGAAATATTAAAAACTAACCAATCATACTCCATCAAACTAACAACATACTTATTTGTAAAGTGTTGAAACTACTTGTAGTTTCAACAGCAGAGCAATTTGAATTTAACTTAGAATACAGTTGTTCTCATTCAGGAACTAACTTGCGCAAACCGGTGTACACTAGATCTATTGAGACTAGGAGATATAAGAGTAAGATTAAGATCGGCATTAGACTAAGAAGTTGCACGAATCTATCAGGCCGAAAATAAGATAGCATGACAAGCAGACGGTGTACCTTATCTGAAATTACTCTATGAGTATAGTAACCAATACATAACTCAATAATGCTTGATCGGTAATTCCTTCCTTTTTTTTCAGCTGCTAGTTTCTCATTTTGTCTAATGAATATTATCAACTCTTAGATAATATCTTACAACCAATTTTGAAAATTATTCGAATTTGAAGGTATAGCATCTTACCTTTTCTGATAAATGATCAAAAATTATTTTTATTTCACAAATTTCATTCTTGTAAGAATTTAAACATCATTTCAAACTTTATTTGATAAAAAATATCTAACAACGCGATTAATATTGATTTTTGATTTTGAAAACTTTACTAAATATAGTTTTTAATCAGTTTCTAGAGGTTTTTTGGCAGCGTAGAAAAAAATCAATTAGTTACTAAAACAATTTTTTGAAACTCGACTTCTCCAATTTTGTAAAACATCAAGAAAATCAACCATATGAGGGTTGTTCATTTTGTACATTTTTCGATCGCCATTGACTTTTAGAAAAAACTGCATATTGAGAAATATCGGCAAACTATGTTTGGTAAGGCACAAAAACAAATTTATTCTGCACAATAGTTTGTAAGCCGCATGGAACTTGATATCAAAAACTAGTTTATATTACTACTTTTTTAAATACCCCCTAAGTTTGTTAAATTGTTTCGAATTTGTTCAATATTTTCAGATACAATCATCATCTATTTAAAAATATAAATCAGCTAGCGTCGGTAAAAATATTCACATATTGTCTCAAACTGAAATCATATACAAAAAACATTCTGATAATGTGAGAATGTAAACCAATTTTTCCTCTTCAAAAAAGTTCAAAACAATTTTAGTTTCAAACTTTCAAGCAATAAACAGCAAGTTGTAAAATAGACACATGAAAGGATTAGAGCTATTGCCCGCAATCCCAATTTTGATTTACAATCAATCGGCATATACTCTAAATCCGACATTCAACATCACATACGAACACAACAGTTTCAAGATTTACCCACAAAAATGGACACAATACAACGACAATCCATAGATCAAAACCTACGCAAACTAGCAGAAACAGCCGACTTTTCCGACATATACGCAGAAGACCATTGCGGATTTTTTAAAGATAAAAAAGATTACATTTACTTAAATGGCGAAAAATACAGACCACAAGATATATCACTAATAAAAATTTTTAGTTTTGTAAATCTGAAAACTGAATTTCTTGCCTTTTTAGGATGGCCCTACTACATCTTAGAAAGATTGACTATATTATACGCAATGTTTAAGTTTCTTGGATTTCTTTTCTCTCTCTTAGAAGGAATCTACAAGGCATGCACAATGCACACACAAGTAAACAAACAAGCAACCGTAGCACGCATACTTTTTGCAGGATTTTTTTGGAATTTTTCCTGCATCAATCAATAAAATACTTTTAGACGCTCAAATAAAAGAATACAATACTAAGCTATCAACAACACCAAACACAGATGACGAATCACAAAACGATACGAATACAACGCCTACAGCACCACAAATATAAAACCTAAACTATAACCATCCCCTATTATTGGTACCGCAAAATTTAAAAAAAAAACGCCCTAACAGACCTCATAACTCCGAGATCTAATTATCAAAGCCCGATTCGACACATAATAACCCGACAACCCAGTATAGAAGACACATACGAACAAATTATAGAACAACCACATACCACTAACTTTCGTTCTCAGAACAACCATCTTTTTAGCCCACGATGAGCCGCCAAGTTGGATCCCTCCATCGATCAAATTCTCACCCAGCCAACCACCAGAACAACCTTCCCATCATCCCAGTTTTTGCTTCCCCCCACCTCAATTACCTCATCATAACAATTCATCCAGCATGGAATCGGAGACTAATCCCAGCACAACAGTATACAACACCATCTCCCAATTCAATAACTCCGATATCGAAACAGCCGACAAATTTTCCAACTCTCAACCCAGCCCATCTGCATTTTCCCAACCTCCCTTTCAACTTATTCATTCTCAAGTCGGAATTGAACACCCTTCCCCTCCCTATCCCATTTCAAATGTGACGTCTATATATTCTACTCTAACCAGTGAATCAACCGATAACAACGACTCAGAAAACACACATTTATACACGAGCTTGATAACTTCATCACACTGCAACAACAATTACAACAACCTCAAACACTAACTATTCACCAACTTTCACAATCTATAATATCATCCAACCCATCAACGCCAAACTCCTCTTCACATTATACCCCTTCACAAAACCCGACTCCCTCATCAACCCCATCCTCCAGTACAACCAGAGCTTACCGAACCTTTAAAAGAAAATTCCCAAATACTCCATTCCCATCTAACCCAGGAACATCCACAACATTTATCAATCATCCACTTGACAATAACACCAAAGAATATCTCCAAATATGTCTACCCTTTTTCCCATAATACACATACTTCCATTCAGACCCCAATAATGAGAAACCCAATTATGTAAACGAGCACGTTTTATACCCTACACTTTCTTGGACATCAAACTATCACTTTATTAATCCACTATCGCAGCCACTATACAAACCCCCTATGACAATGAAGTGTGCAGCACCCAACTCTATCTTCTAACAACAGCACTAACCCCAAAACAATTCACACAAATAGGATACAGACAATCCCTAATCAAATTCACTGCACCTAAAGCTAATGATTATTCTATCGATTATTACGATCGTAAAATCATACGACCCAACGGAGACATCTTTCTAAACAAAATACCACAACGTCATTTCAGCGCCACTGCGTGATATTCATGCTTATGATTCATACACTAACAAGTTTAAGCACTTTTCACTAAATATTTCATTTCCTCACACCCAAAGAACGTGATTTGCACTGTTCACACGATGTCATTTCACGAACTAAACAAACACACACGTACACTTATTACCATTTCATTCAACACCATTACACTCTCAATACACCAGCACGACAACCTCACCATAGATATCAATACATTAAGTCTAAATACACCTCACCATTGTTTCTGAACTTCACCTATAGTATTAAAGTCACTAATTTACAAGGCACCCTTCAAAATTACGATCCCATCAGCCAGATGTATATCTTCTGTCCCCCAACCAAACTCCTGAATGTAGACGAATCCCGCCCACTAATCGTCCCTCATGAATTCCTCCAGCCCGTTGAAGTCCCAGTCCTAGAATTCATAGAAAACACTCAGTATAATCATAAACTCTATAACCTTATTCAAAACACACCGTATGAACTATCACCTAGCACTGAAGAGCACAACATCATTAAAGCAATCGAATTGCTTTGGCCACTTCTGCAAACTAAACACATCATTCGTTTGCCAGCTAAGTTACTAACCTCATCTGATATCATCCACGACGTTTTCACTCATGGTTTCTTCACCGACGATTAGGTAATATGAATTCAATGATTCACTAATATTTTCAAAAAATACTAGCCATTCTTATTCAAGATTTTCTTTTTTCTTCATAGGCACAATCATGAATCATCAACAAAACAAAAAAGCAAAATGAAAAACAGAAACTTTTTATCAATTTATACATTTCCATTAACCTATTCAGTAATTAGAGCAATAAAATTATCCCGTAAAAGCAGTAAATTGATATATAAGTTCTTTTCTCAAAGCAGTAAATATTCATACAATTGAAATTAAATTAATAATTTCAAACCCCAAATCAAGCAGTAAACTTCATATTTTTGAAGAAGTAAATTAATAAAAATTGTTCATAAATTGCAAATAGCAGTACAAACCTTTTCAAAGACGCTTCTTTATATTCACTCGCCCACAAATTCTATCCACAATTGCACAGCTCGCCCACGAAGAATTGTTTAAAATCATGAATTTAAGTTTTAACTTTCACTGATAGCAACTCTAACAAATTTTAACACGTTTCAAACTTTCCTTTAACCCAGTTGGAAAGGAATTATATAATAATCCAAACTAACCAACACAAGCTTAGTAAACACCACAAACGACAACCTAATAGCATGACTAAGAAAAGAAAACCCACGGTACCCAAACTGGATTAATACCAGCTTAGAACTGGATAAATTATTCTTTTGAAGACTATTTTTAAGTCTGAACACGAAAGAACAAAACACCAAAAGTTGATAAACAAACCCAAAACAAACATTTCGATTTTTGAGAAAAAAACATAACTAAGACATCAAAAGAAAACACCAGTACTAAAAAATAGCATGAAAGATTGAACTAAAACAGGACGCTCCAAAAAAAGAGCATGAAATTTAAACCTCACTTCTGGCCTAACCCGCCAGAGGAGGACGTCCTGAGCATGCTCTATAGCCGGCCTCACCCACCGTACTACATTCACGCTTTGTGGCACCCACGACTCTATTTTTGACCAGAGTTACTCAAGTGTGAGTAGCTCTCAAAAATAACCAAACTAAATAAGTAACGCTTAATAACTAATACAACGATAAAAACTAATACAACGATAATAACTAATACAACGATAAAAACTAATACAAGATCATGACTAAAAAACAAAATTAACAAAGATTTATCTATGTAAGAAAAACAATGCATTTTATAGATAAAATACAACCCAAAGACGAGCAGCAAGGAACTTGACAACCCAATCACACTCCAACTACGGAATGGCAGACCCACCTGACATGCTGCCTACAATCACTACACTCAATGGATTTAAAGTACGACTTGTCATCGCGGCAAAGGAAACCCATTGCAACTAATCAACGGACATCTCGATGCTCAAGTATACGTACAGATCCAAGTCACCAGGCACTTCATCCAAAGTCGAACTACATGCCACATCCGAACAAGATTGAGAATAGAAATATAGAATAGTAATGTTCCTATTCTCTAAAATCAAACAGATCAACACTCATCACAACCGATCAGCAACCATAAGATGATCTCCCGAAACTATCGTGATAACATCTCTTCTTCCAAACCCGAAAAAAGAATAAGCTCGCAACCTCTAAAGAAAAACACCATCATTCATCCTACACTACAAAAGAAGATTGAAAAACTTAAACTCTCTAAACTCCGGATTGGTGGAACCAGGTCTAATTTAGTATTTATCATTGGTTATGATTATGATATTTTATCTCTATGAAATATTAAAAACTAACCAATCATACTCCATCAAACTAACAACATACTTATTTGTACTAACTCGCGCAAACCGGTGTACACTAGATCTATTGAGACTAGGAGATATAAGAGTAAGATTAAGATCGGCATTAGACTAAGAAGTTGCACGAATCTATCCGGCCGAAAATAAGATAGCATGACAAGCAGACGGTGTACCTTATCTGAAATTACTCTATGAGTATAGTAACCAATACATAACTCAATAATGCTTGATCGGTAATTCCTTCCTTTTTTTTCAGCTGCTAGTTTCTCATTTTGTCTAATGAATATTATCAACTCTTAGATAATATCTTACAAACAATTTTGAAAATTATTCGAATTTAAAGGTATAGCATCTTACCTTTTCTGATAAATGAACAAAAATTATTTTTATTTCACAAATTTCATTCTTGTAAGAATTTAAACATCATTTCAAACTTTATTTGATAAAAAATATATAACAACGCGATTAATATTGATTTTGAAAACTTTACTAAATATAGTTTTTAATCAGTTTCTAGAGGTTTTTTGGCAGCGTAGAAAAAAATCAATTAGTTACTAAAACCAATTTTTTGAAACTCGACTTCTCCAATTTTGTAAAACATCAAGAAAATCAACCATATGAGGGTTGTTCATTTTGTACATTTTTCGATCGCCATTGACTTTTAGAAAAAACTGCATATTGAGAAATATCGGCAAACTATGTGTGGTAAAGCGCAAATACAAATTTGCTCTGCACAATAGTTTATAAGCCGCATGGAACTTGATATCAATAACTAGTTTATATTACTACATTTCTAAATACCCCCTAAGTTTGTTAAATTGTTTCGAATTTGTTCAATTGGTTCAGAATATAATACAATCATCATCTATTTAAAAATATAAATCATCTAGCGTGGGTAAAAATAATTACATATTGCCTCAAACTGAAATCATATACAAAGAAATTTCTGATAATGTGAGAATGTAAACCAATTTTTCCTCTTCAAAAAAATTTAAAACAAATTTAGTTTCATACTTTCAAGCAATAAACAGCAATTAAAAAAATATCAAAGTTGTAAAATAGACACATGAAAGGCATGCAAACACGAATAGGTAAATAATTATCTTTCCTTGCAATTTGATTGAATCGATGTTTTCTTTGATTAGTCTTTTTTGTTCAAGAGATTTAATCACGAGAGTTTCAACAGTTTTTTCCACAAGGTAGGTTTTTATAAATGAATGACCTTCATCAACAGTTTCATGGGTCGGTGATAATTGTTTTTTGAGCCATCTGTGAATAAAAACTCTAAAACATAAATCCGTTCTCGATAATTCCAAAGAAGTGTCACCACACGTTATGTCTTCCCAATCAAGTAAAGAAGATAGACATCTAAGCCAGTTAGAACTCAATGAAACTCCCTCAGTTTCAGTAACTATCACGTCTCGTTGTTTCGTCCGATAGATCCGGGTTAGGGTATTATAGTTTGCACTTCTTTGAATCGTAATTCCGTCTTCTGGGTAGTTTTCCAAGGACCACCAGAACCCATTATCTGTTCCAATTATAACAAACCTTCTCTTTGTACTTTGTTTCGATAGTCCATCACGAGTTTTATGCAGAACTACTTCTGATATTTTTTCATAGGACGCTATCTGTCGATGATATGCATTGTAAAAACCCTGGAAACTTAGGGCAATATTTTTTGGGCTCCGTTGTTCGGTATCTGGATCAAAAAAGATGAAACCATCTTCTGTGTCACAGATATATTTTTCCGATGTCATTCTGAAATCAATAAAAAGACTTTCAAAAACTTTGATTGTTTTACAGTTTCGAAGAAAGTATTTCGTTTCAATAACACTATTTTTTTAAAATCCAATATAGTTTATTTTTTCGATTAAAAATGGTCAATAAAACGTTAATTCAAATTTGAAAACTTTAGTCCATGGTCTGCTGATGATAAGTATTTGTCTATTGACCGCAAATAAAACATTTTTAATCATTTGATTAAAAGGAGTTCAATAACGAAAACTACGTACACAGAAACACGTATTTATAATTACTAGCAAAATATAGGTTATCCATACTATAGTTTTGTAATAATAGGTTTGTCATAGCATATGACACTGCATTGAATGTATTGACTGTATTGGCGCATATAAAGAATTTTAACAAATTGGAAGATGTGGATTTTAAATATTTTATAAAGAAAAAAATCAGAATAGCCCATGCTGGAAAGGTTTCCCCTCGCGCTATTTTATTGACATTTTATCATAACCTTGCAAATGCTGTGACCGCTAAAATTCAAGACGAAAGAAAGCTGGGATTGAACTGATGCTGTTACAGTGACTCAAAGTCAAAAGTAAAGAAATTAAAATAAGATGAAACAATCTTTTGTGTCGCAGATATAGTTTTCGAAATCATTCTGAAATCAATCATGAAATCAATAATCAAAGAGTATAATTATTTTTCAGTTTCGAAGAAAATCAATACGGTAACTCAGTTTGTAATGACAGCTTGAAAATTTTATAGATAATAAAAGGTAATAGGCAACATCTTTTTCAACCGACCTCAATTTATAATAAAAAGTGAAGCAAAAAAATTAGTATAACTTTTTCTTGAAATTTTGGATTGGTCCTAGCAGTGGGCAACTGCTTTTTAGTCAACCTTCATTTTTATTCAAAAAAAATGTCAATTGATACTTGATATGCTCCCCCGGGTGGACCATTGACCGAAAATGCTTGTCATACAATTTTCATATATGAAAAAATGCTTATTATACAATATCGTACATTTCTATAGATACAGAAAATGTTAAGAAAACTCTAAGATAAGCAGTTTTTATATATGGAAATTGTAGGACAAGAATTTTTTCATGAGCTGAAAATTTGATTTCAAAAAAACACGTTCATTTCTCAAAATTTTTGGGATGTGTTCGTTCCCGAACACAAGTGACTAAAACCATGGTTTACTCAAACCTAGAGTCAACAAAAGGTTGATCGTCTGGCATTTACAATGCATTGGAAACTACCTGAATTGTGTATGAGTTCTCTTCACAAATCATATACTGAAAGCATCAAGCTTTTAAATTTTGATTATTGATCAAGGTATTATAAACATACCATACAAAAGAAATAGGAGTTTATAGCCTGTTTGAGAAAAATTATTCAGAGAAATTAAATCCAAAAAAAGAAATCCAATTTTTGCGAATCCAGGACTACGTTATGCAGACAAAAAATTAAAAATTGCATGCAAAAGTTTTTTGTTTGAAAAATGTTTGTTTGATTACAAAATTAAATTTGCGGTTGAAAAAAAAAACAAAAAAAGAATATTTGAGCAATTTCAATATAACTTGGAAAATTTTTTGAGTCGTCATCAAAAAAAGGCTAGTCATGCAATTTTTATATGTGGAAATTGTACGATAACCAATTTGTTCCAAATTTATGGTTCAAATAGCCGTAGAAACTAGTTCGAATCGTTTTTCAATGATTTTTTGAAATTGTATAGAAATTGTATGACCAGCATTTTTTCATACATTCGATGTATGGAATTATATGACAAGCATTTTCAGTGTATGGTTCTGTAAGATAACCATTTTCAATTTAAGGAGGTCAACCCGGGCTAAGGATCAATAATGAAACATTGCGAGAAAGGCTACATACCGATGAAGTAAGTGCAACTAATTTGAAACTTATAACCTTTCTGTTATTCAGTGCCTCAGAACATTTCACTAAGGACAATTTTCTGAAACTTTATTATTCTTACTGTCGTAACAAAATTAACGGATTATTTGCGCATCAGCGGAGAAATAATTCGTCTTAGAAACCTTTCCCAATTGGTTCAACGAAGCTGATTTGCCATAATTGATTTGTTCCTAGGTGCTGAATTTAGCACTTTGATTTTTATATGGCGTGTGGGGGGAACATTTTCACAAAAAATCTCATTAAATTTTTTTTTGTTATTACTGCTCCATAGATCTTAAAAGGCAGTCGGAATGTTCAGGATTTTGCATTGATACGAGCAGTTTTGTTTCAATCTAAAATTGAAATGAGTTTATCAATGAACGCTTAGTTTTCAGATTTTCTCCGTAATTGATCTCTTTCTGCAAAACTAAATAATTAAATAATAAAGTTTTAGACAATAGAGTGGACACAATTCTATTTAAATCTAAACAGTAATTTGTTTTAATTCAGCTAAAGCGGAGACCAAACATAAAACTTAAAACAAAACACACACAAGTGACCTATAGTGATCTAAGCTTAGATTTTAAAAAATTTGATATTGATCCGAATGATAATTTATCTACCACAGTTAACGATCACTTCAAGTTCATGGTCCCTCATATAGAGAAGACTGGGGCGTATCAAAAGGTCGAGAAACAACAAAAAAAATCTTTTAAAAATGCCTTTTGCGATTTAAACTTTTTGTTATTTCACAAGGTAGTAACACAAGGGTGCGAAGTCTCTAAACTTATTAACGTTAAGATCAAATCCAGATCTCAAACAAAGAAAAAACTACAAAAAAACCAAAAGCTTACTGTGGTAAAAGTACATTTCTATAGATAAAGAAAATGTTAAGAAAACTCTAAGATAAGCAGTTTTTATATATGGAAATTGTAGGACAAGAATTTTTTCATGAGCTAAAAATTTGATTTAAAAAAAACATCGTACATTTCTATAGATACAGAAAGTGTTAAGAAAACTCTAAGATAAGCAGTTTTTATATATGGAAATTGTAGGACAAGAATTTTTTCATGAGCTAAAAATTTGATTTCAAAAAAACACGTTCATTTCTCAAAATTTTTGGGATGTGTTCGTTCCCGAACACAAGTGACTAAAACCATGGTTTACTCAAACCTAGAGTCAACAAAAGGTTGATCGTCTGGCATTCACAATGCATTGGAAACTACCTGAATTGTGTATGAGTTCTCTTCACAAATCATATACTGAAAGCATCAAGCTTTTAAATTTTGATTATTGATCAAGGTATTATAAACATACCATACAAAAGAAATAGGAGTTTATAGCCTGTTTGAGAAAAATTATTCAGAGAAATTAAATCCAAAAAAAGAGATCCAATTTTTGCGAATCCAGGACTACGTTATGCAGACAAAAAATTAAAAATTGCATGCAAAAGTTTTTTGTTTGGAAAATGTTTGTTTGATTACAAAATTAAATTTGCGGTTGAAAAAAAAACAAAAAACGAATATTTGAGCAATTTCAATATAACTTGGAAAATTTTTTGAGTCGTCATCAAAAAAATGCTAGTCATGCAATTTTTATATGTGGAAATTGTACGATAACCAATTTGTTCCAATTTTATTTGGTTGAAACCGTTCTATTTGGTTCAAATAGCCGTAGAAACTAGTTCGAATCTTTTTTCAATGATTTTTTGAAATTGTATAGAAATTGTATGACCAGCATTTTTTCATACATTCGATGTATGGAATTGTATGACAAGCATTTTCAGTGTATGGTTCTGTAAGATAACCATTTTCAATTTAAGGAGGTCAACCCGGGCTAAGGATCAATAATGAAGCATTGCGAGAAAGGCTACATACCGATGAAGTAAGTGCAACTAATTTGAAACTTATAACCTTTCTGTTATTCAGTGCCTCAGAACATTTCACTAAGGACAATTTTCTGAAAATTTATTATTGTTACTTTCGTAACAAAATTAACGGATTATTTGCGCATCAGCGGAGATATAATCCGTCTTAGAAACCTTTCCCAATTGGTTCAACGAAGCTGATTTGCCATAATTGATTTGTTCCTAGGTGCTGAATTTAGCACTTTGATTTTTATATGGCGTGTGGGGGGAACATTTTCACAAAAAATCTCATTAAAATTTTTTTTGTTATTACTGCTCCATAGATCTTAAAAGGCAGTCGGAATGTTCAGGATTTTGCATTAATACGATCAGTTTTGTTTCAATCTAAAAATGATATGAGTTTGTCAATGAACGCTTAGTTTTCAGATTTTCTCCGTAATTGATCTCTTTCTGCAAAACTAATTAAGTAAATAATAAAGTTTTAGACAATAGAGTGCACACAATTCTATTTAAATTGAAACAGTAATTTGTTTTAATTCAGCTAAAGCGGAGACCAAACATAAAACTTAAAACAAAACACACACAAGTGACCTATAGTGATCTAAGCTTAGATTTTAAAAAATTTGATATTGATCCGAATGATAATTTATCTACCACAGTTAACGATCACTTCAAGTTCATGGGTCCCTCATATAGAGAAGACTGGGGCGTATCAAAAGGTCGAGAAACAACAAAAAAAATCTTTTAAAAATGCCTTTCGCGATTTAAACTTTTTGTTATTTCACAAGGTAGTAACACAAGGGTGCGAAGTCTCTAAACTTATTAACGTTAAGATCAAATCCAGATCTCCAACAAAGAAAAAACCACAAAAAAAACCAAAAACTTACTGTGGTAAACGTGAAACACAATTATTAGCTTCAAAATTTTAATAAATTCTATGATTTTAAGAGTTTCATTGTGACGAAAAATCTTAGTAAATTGAATAAGTTGACACATTTCAAATTTGTTGTCTTCAAAAGATGAAAATACTTGAAATTTGTTTTTGCGGTTATGTAACAATTGCTTTTCAGGCTGTTTTTGCGCTTTCTAAAAATGACGAGCATGGATTATTTTCATGAGAAATTGATTTTTTATACTAACCAAATCATGATCACGCAGTACCCTTCTGTTGAACTTTTATTTTCGTCAAGGTTCACAAAAAGCTTTAGTTATACAGTTTCATATGGTGGTATGTACATTTCATACGAAAACAAAACGAAGTGGATACTCGAAAACTAGTTTTTTCTCCAGACTTTGAAATTTTATGAGTAGTATTTGCTCCATAAATGAAATTTAGCGAATTCACTATCCAAGGCTTTTTTTAGTTGAAGTTAAATTTAGCGCATAAAATTTTTGTGCGTGAAAGTTTTATGCATGCTGGTATTCCAAAATCTAAGTTATGTATACTCGTGTATCATGTACTGAAGGGCCATTTGCATGTGTTAGCTCTCAGGCAGCATTCACAATCCGACACACTTTGGCATGGAAAAAAAAGGACTTATGACTCGCCGAGAAAATGAAGCTCTCAACACTGTGAAGGGTTTTGCAGCGATGATACCGAGAGAACTGTGATGGTAATTAGCTATAAACGATCTTGTTTTCGAAACAATCTTTCAGAGCTTTTTCGCGCGTTACTAAGATTGACATAGAGATGCATTTTTCTAATAACTGTGTCAATGACGCTGATGCACCCTCGTCTTTCAACAGACCGCTATTCCGTGCTCTGAATTTGGCTGCAACAGGAAAACAAAAAATTTTCGAGATACAGGTTCTGCTCGAAAGGCATGTTTCACCTCGATAATTTTTCAATTGATGCTGGGCCTGAGATTTAGAACCTTCTCAAAAAACTTGGAGACACTTTTGCGTCAAAATGAGACAAAGTTTACAGTTAATTGATGCACTGGCCAGATGTAGATTCACTTGTGCCATTATACGAGCCTCAAGTGATGGTTTTCAATGAAGGAAAAGAGAACTAGAAACTGATTTTTTTACTGAACTAGAAACTGAAGAGTTTTCGAATTCCAAGCCTAACAAAACATCTTATGCTCTTGAAATCTGAGCCTTCAGCTTCCAAGTCTCTCAAAAGAATTTCTCTCAAGACCTTTCTTATGTTTTTTTGAAATTGCTCATTTATCGTTTTAGTACGTTTGTGTACTTACACGTATAGTTTTTGTGTTTTAACTACAGTCAATCTCTGGTTTGCGCACCTATAAGGATTCTGATCAAGCTATAACAGGCCAGGTTGTAAATTTGTTCAGAAGATTTCATGATAGGCTTTTTCTCCTAAACTTATAAACATTTTTGTGCATTGAGCTCAAACTGAAAATTGGTCGACCAAAATTTTCAAAAACTTTTCTTTGTATCTTTAAAACGAATCTGTGAAAATCCCTTCTCTAATAATTTGTAAATTATGCGAACTATCAGGAGTTTCTTAACATCGTAAATGAAATGTTTATCAATTACCCTGTAATTTTTCGTGAATAATTTTTTTTGAAATAAATTGATCATGAGTGTTGCTTGGATCAAAGTGTTTTTTGTTATCAAAAATTCAAATTGACTAATTAGAGTTTCAATTTTTGTGTATTAAAAATTAAAACTTTCTGTTACAATTGTACACAACAAATAAAAGTCAAGTGAAATTTCGTAAAATGAACTCTGGATGAGTTCGAAATATTGAATTGTGAAATGATAAATTGAACAGAGTTAGATACAGAGTCAGTATAATTTGCGAAAAAAGTGAAAATTATGTAGGCCGATGAAAAGACTAAACTCTGTACTCAGTTTGCCAATACAACTTGTGCGCTGTTTGCATTACTTTCTTTATTAATATTAAAATGGTTTCGGCTCAAGGCCAGGGATGTTATCTCAATAAAGTTAGTTTTGAATGCAGTTCGTATCTTCCAATGAATAGGTTTGAGTTTCTCTGGTTAAATAACGTAACGATTAAAAAAACATTTTTAATAGCTTCAACCATCAGCTTCTAAAATAGTTTTAGAAAAATAATTATCATCGTTCTCACAGAATTGATACAAAGTATTATTTTCTCAGTTTATTATAGAGATGAAGTTTTTTGCACTAGAGCACCAAAAATAGCCAACTTTTTGGTACATTTCATATCGGTGCAGCAAGCTTTTTGAGTTTTTTTTGCGGATTTATCAATTTTTCATGAAATCCATTTTGTGCTCAAAAAAACGAATATACGCAATGAAATTTTTTGAACTTAATCTATTACTTCGAAAAAAAAAATGAATTGGATATATTTATTCTGAAAATTAAGCTAGTCTAAAGTAGAACACAAAAATCACACATGTGAATTGATTATACCTGTACTCGGTTTTCCTCTTCCGCGTTTGATGCTAAAGTGCAGTAAAATAGTGCAGTTTTTAATTAGTTATTACTTAAAATTTCGATTTGCTGTTCTCAATAACTTGAAAAATAAAATACTGACCAATGTTTTCTATCAAATGCTACAAATTTTTTTTCTCGATGTCCGTTTTTTGACAGGATTGCTGAATTCTTAAGTTTATTTTCATTAGTTCCCTAATTATTCTTCATTACGTCATAGGTTAATTGTTTTATAGACTGAAAATTTTGCAAAACTTTAACACTGTTGCAATTTTAACACTTTAACTCAAGAAGTTCTTACAGTTTTCGATCGAACATACCAGAAAAAATTTTAGTGCATGTGCAGTAGTGTTTGGACGATAGAAATTATCAAGAACTCTTGAAATGGTTTTGTCAAGAACATTAAGAAAAACTAGGATAACGGAAATTCCGACTTATTGAAAATTTTGGCGAAATGCGTTAAAATGGGGTAAGTAATAAAAAATTATCTTTTACTTTGGTTTCAGAAGTGAAAACTACTAACAGTAGGATTTTGTAACAAAATAAGCCAAAGTAAAGAAACGTTTTTCATCAAATAAGTTTGCTAAAATGATTTTTCCAAAAATCTAACTACCAAAACATTCCGTCGCGTAGATTGATGCATTGAAAAACTTAATCGGCTTAAGAAATGGTTAGGCAAAGCTATCAAACCATGAAACTTTAAAACATTTTATGTTAGTTCATAATATGAATTGTTCTGAAAAAATTGAGCAACCTTATCAATCGATGAATTTTTGAGAAACTTTAGGTTATTTTATAACTTGAATAACTAAGAAAATTCAGTTTTTCAAATATGACCATCAAACGGTAAAGTTTTGAAATAATTCAATTATTTATATCTTCTCCCAAAAAAAAGTTTCCAAAAGCAACTTCATCGAACTATTAAACTTCGAAATATTTTATAATTCGAATCGACTTATAGTGCCTTAAATTGATTAAGTTGGCCCAACTAGCGACTATTTTTTGAATTGCTCTGAAAAATTCTATAGTTAGAATTGCTGCGAAGTTTTGGTTTTTCAGCAACTACTTTAAGCAAAGAAAACGGTAATTATTTTGGCAAGTTTGGTTCGCAGAAGGTACTTTTTTATAGGCAGCATCATTAGCAGTAATTTTTATGAAAATTTTTCCACGGTAAGATTTGCTTTGCACAATTTAAGTTTGTTGAGCATCCTCATCAAGAGATAGAGCTTCGAATTATATCAAGTTTATCATAGCATGAATAAGTTCGCAACCTATGTTTTGTTCTTTAGCATGCGCATCAAACAAACAATTTCTCGAGTATTTAAATTAACTGAGCTGCACAAAATTTAAAACTTTCTATCAAAAAGTGTCAAATTCTCAAGCTAAGTTTTGTCTCTATTACGATAAAAACACTGAATTTCGTCGTTTTTACTTAGTTCGTCTCAAAATGAAAAGGGTTAAGAAATGCTGAAGATAGAAAAAATACAGGTGCTATCATCATTGAAGTTCAACTCAAAAATGCATTGAGTTAATATTGTCTGAAACAATGACTTGAAAAAAATCTCTAGACAATTCGAAAAGTAGAATGTTCATTTATCCAGAGTTTTCCAGACTGTCCAGTTTTCAGCTAAGCGCGGGGTTGCGCAAATTTATATAAAACTAAATCATTAATTAGTAGATTTGTTCGTAACCTCTTTGAAAAAAAAACGGTGTAAACACTAACGACATACATTGTCTGATTCGATAATTGTTTTTTGGAGATCAAATGTGTGTGTGTGTTTGTGTGTTTGCGTGGTATGAGGGATAGACAAAATTGTATTTGATGGACAAAAAAGTTCTATACCACCCACCCCAAACGTTAACCCCTTTTTGTGTTGGGGGAGTTAGCGTTGTTATCGTCGGGAGGGGTTGGGTTAACGTCCGCCCTCTCAACTTTATCAAGGTTAGCACCCCTTCCCTCCCACAATTATAATCTTTTTTGAGGAAAAGAGGGTAGAATAAGTGAAGTGAGATCATAATTTTTGCAATATCTTGCAAAGTTTTGGTTTTTTTAACACAAATTGTTGCAAAATGACAAACATATAAAGTGGAAACAAGATTGCTAGTATCAGGGCAAAGCCATGAAGTTTCGACTGCTTGTAAAGTCTATGGCATCGTATTGCTTTAAAAAAACTGAATTGATGAAATTTTCATTAAAAATTATTTCAATTTTTTTTTGATATTCGTTTTTGAAACGTATTCCCCGAACAATATGTAAATTAAAACTTAACATTTTTTGCTTATAGCAAATTTTAATTGTTTGAATGCCCTGATTCAATTTAGAACGATTTGATCTCCGCTCACCCGTTAGATGCACGAAATATATCGTGCTTAGTTATCCCAAAATGGAGGAACTGGCAATCCTTTAACTCCCATAAATTAGTAATAAATGATCACAAGTGATGTATTTTTTTTTTATATTGAGCTCAGGCTAACTATACTTGTTTGATTGAAAGAAAATTATGTCAAAATGCCAGATCAAAATTTGCCTGGAGAAAAACACTACTGCAAGCACGAATGCTCCGTCACTTTCCTCGAATAATTGAATAAAAACATACTCAAATGGACTATAACTGCTTTTAAAAAAAAAGATAGTGGAAGGTAATCGTTTGTAATTCCATTTGGTTGTCTGAGAAAAACATGAGAATCGATTTTAATGACAATAATTTACAGAACGAAAGTCCAATATAATCTTTTTTTTTTCTTTTTCTGTCAGCTGCGGGTATGTTACATGATCAACTTTGGTTCGAGATTATCGCGATCTAATTAAGTATGTGCAGACTTTCTCGGTTTAAAATCTTGCCGTGATAATCCGATTTAACTGTGGATTTGGACAAGTCGCGACTGTCAAACTCCGGACAAAAGTCAGAGACTTCGACCCGGCATGTCTTCTTAAAGTTCACTGCTTGTGGTACAATTGATAATGAAGTACTGACATACGCTATAGTCTTGGTTCCGTAGTTCATTAGCGTAATTCCATAACTCGAACAATTAAAATAGTTTTCTTTGAGTCACTAGAAAAAAAAATCTTAAATTGACACTCCATTTGTTTCCTTGTCCCAACTGATAAAAAATGTTATGACGGACAAATCGTACAGCGCTTGCAGCGAGTTCTTAATACTGCTGAAGAACTATCAGTGAGATCTGTATGACGACAGGCTGCAACGTGGAGAGCTCGTATGACCTAATCAACGGTCGAGTTCTAATATATAGTGGGTATGAAGTTTTTTAATCCAAGTTCTTTCATTAAAGCCTTTTTACGGTCTAATTAAGAAAAACGCGGCGAATTCTTACCGTATATTAGAAGTATGTTCTATGTCACAAATTGGTTACTGCTGAGAAAGTTTCATTTCTTTCACTTTTCCATCGTTTGCTATCTTCATTTTTGGCAAAATCAGCCCGGTTTTCCGAATTTGCTTTTTTGGCTTTTTTGTTGATTTCTTATTATTTTCTGATTTTGAAGAGAAATTTAATTGATGATATTTTAAATTTTTCTACCGGAAAATATTCCTTGTGCTATTTTGGGACTCCAATTGGATTGATTTCGAATGAACAATTTTGCTTCATAACTTCGATATTGATTTTATCCTCAACAACTAGCACAGGATTTTTAATCTGCTTTACAGCTTGTAGTAGCTAAATTCGGTATAATTTTACATTGGTTATTGTACGATCAGTGTTAACAGCTGCTAGTCATCACTTATTTATAAAGATCACGTATTCAAACAACTGGTTCGGGTCAATAAAAGTCCAATGGTATAAATCTAGCGCTGTAAAGTAGGCGTTTATTAAAAAGTTTTTTAGTCACCGTATTTTATTTTTTGTAATTTGCATGACCTTTTTGTCTGCAGTTGGTCGGGTTACTGCATTACTGCAGTGAGTTTTCCCCGCTGGTTTGCTCTGTCACAGCTTGTTGTTTTTTTATTTGCTCTGCTATATTGGCAGTCATCCAGTCGTCCGAAACCAAAAAAACTTAAGATGTTGAAGCCATTTTTAATGAGTTGGGTTATTCCAACGATTTTTTCAACGTTACTTCTTAACTCTTTAATAAATTTTGAGAATGGAATAGTTAAACTTTTTCCATTTCTTGTCGTTTTAAAGATACTTGCATCTTTTAGGACTTTTGGATCATGTTAACTAATCCCCCCTATTGCAATGGGGGGGGGGGGATCATTAACAAGGTTTGGATGAAACTCATTGAAAAAACGTCAGCCAATAGGAATGCGAACTGAAATAACGTCAACAAATAGGAATGCAACAGAACCCATTTCTGATAAACACAAAACCAATCCAGTTGAGCATAAATGAAATGTGTTTTTATAAGGGGGGAGATTCTTTACAAAGTACCATGGGGGGGGGGGATAGTTAACATGATGCGGAATGTTTTGTTCTGTTTCTTAAGTTTTATTTGGTAGTCAGCTTCGGCCATTTTTTTTTATCTAGGTCTGCTATAGTAAATTGTTTGGCTTAGTTTTATTCTTTGACTGCCTTAGCCGTTCAAAAAATTCAGTTCCTTTACACTCGATATTGTTTTCTTGCACGTCTTTTTCCTAAACTTTTTTGCTCAGTTATCTTTTTGTCCATCGTCTTTATTTTCCTTCTCTCCTGTTTTCGTCGTTGTACTCGTTCTGTCGCTTCTTGTGATAAATTCTTTAAATTTTACATTTCGTAGGGTAAACTGTTAATTTTTGTTATAAGTGGTAACATCATTGAATATGCTTCTCAATTTTGTCCCTTCAACTTTAAGTTTGTTCTTGATGCAATTCAAACTATTATTTCGACAATTTCATTTTTTTCTACAAACTTCTTACGCTCTTTTATCTTTGAATCTAAGATGAAGTCTATGCTCTGAAATTTTTTATGTTCGAATCTTTCTATCAACTCTTCCTCCTCACTCAATTCATCAAAATAAAATATAATTTTAAGACGGGCTCCAAACTCTATTTTCGGCTCAGTCTGTTTCTTTTTATCATCGTTTTCAGTCATCAATTCCTCAACTTGACTACGAAAAATTTCAATTTTCTTTTCTGTTGCTCTACAAAAGTAAGTCTTATTCATTTTAAATCCAACAGTTTTAATTTTGATTTTATCAACCTTTAATTTTTTAGTATTTCAAATCCTTTGAACTTCCGGATTAAAAGTTTTTCCTGCTCATTTTCAAGGTCAAAAAGTTGTGAACTCCTCTGGAAAGATTCTAAGGATGATCGACACAAACGCTTTTTTTTTCATTTATACACTCGTCATTTTTATCAAGCTAGACTGCAGATCTTGTGCTCTAACAATAAAACCGATTCAGTTCTCTTGATTGTTCAATCGAAGCTGCTCATATCTGAAATCAAAAACTGCAGTTTGTTTTGGTCGCTTATCTTTTTATATTGTGGTTCAACTAATTTAAAAAAAGCAATTCAATTTCATCCAAACCTTTTCTGTCTTTTTCTTGTCTCTTTTTCATGTCATGTTCTGTTGTTCGACTGTAGCATATTTTCTGGCTGCCACATTCTGTTCTTACTTACTTCACCATTCAAAACATAATTCAACTTGAGAAAAAATGCTAGCTTCAAACTGCTCTGAAAACACTTTTTTTCTGACTCTAACCAAAAAACTCAAGCTTTAAACAACAATGTATTGTTCCACGTTTTTTCTATTATCACAGCTTCTGTCTATATCAGATCACAAATCAAATCGCAGCGCGTAATATAATTAGGCATGTATCTCTCTGCCTAATTTTGATCTAAAGCATAGTTTACGTACCGAAAAACACATCTGGATATATCTCTTTCTCTCAGTGTATTTCTTCCTTTATCTCTCTGATCACACTTACATCTCTCTGATCACTGAACTTTCTCAATGCCTGTCCCATTGGCTTGTCATTTCTTTCGATCGTCCATTTTTTAAGTGAATTCATCTCTGCCACCAAATCGCAGCAAGATCTCATAACAACATAGTTAAGCCAGTAAATCCGTCACTGATACGTTTTTGGGGGCGGCTTGGCCCATAAACTATTACAGGTTGACAGCAAAACAAGTTATCAATCAACAGTTGAATTAGAGAGCGATAAAAAACTAGAATGCAGATTTTTCGAGTCTGATCTCGTAAAACACTATCGCGTCATATTGCAGACATCGTGCGTTATCCAGTCAAAAGTTACTTTGAACAAAAACTTTATAAGTGACCCTTTTAAGATGAGAACTTAATTCTACGGAACTTAAGACTCCTTCTTTCAAGTTTAGTTATGCATAATATCCTACAAACTGACTTGAAAAATTGTTGCTCAAAGCAATACCACTATTTTTCTGTCGTTGCTCAAAAACCCCCATTAGTTCTCTTGCTCTTATTAGAAATGACCTAATCTTCACTATCTTTGAAGCTAATTTGAATTCCAGGCTCTGAAACTGCTAATCTTTCTATCTGATTCTCAACTCCTCCTTACTCGATTCTGTAAATTACGTTTAGTTTTTAGATGTGCTCTTTTTTCATTCAAAGTGATCTTTTCGTCGCCTTTCAATTCAAAGTGATCTTTTTTCATTCAAAGTGATCTTTTCGTCGCCTTTCTTTTTTTCGTCGCCTTTCAATTGTTCTCTAATCCTCAACTATATCATTAAAAATGTCATTCCTCTCATCTGTCTCTCTACAACAATTAACCTTATTGACTCTAAAACCAACTGATTATATCGCAACTTTATCAACATCTACCATTGTTAGCTTAACAAAACCTAATTTTTTCTCGCTCACTTAGAAAATAAATTGTCATTTTTCCTTGTTCAATACACGACTTATCTTAAAAAACTGAAAGCTTTGCTCCTCTGATGAGCTTTGTAACTGACAAAAAATGTTCTGATCTCCTTGGTACATAGAACAGTCTTTCACTGAAAACTTTTGAAATAATTTTTGGTAGTGTCTTACAGTAAGTAAGCGTTATCAAATATTTCGCAGAAATTCTCTTCCAGTTCAGCAAATAATGTTTTTCCGTTGTCGAACTACAAGTTGCGCCTGAATCTTTAACTAATTCAACCTCAATCTTATCTATTGAGTTGTAGGAGTTTATTTGAGTTCAATCACCTTCTGTTTTTTTTCTTACTTTTTTGCCCCTAAATTCGTTTCACACTGCTTAGACATGTGTATTAAATTTAATTGTATGAAGTTCTTCATGGGCCGTCTGTATGACTGATTAACCATAGATAATTCCTGGAAGTTTTCATTGTTTCTCTTTTTTCTTTGTGTTGTTGCATCTAAAAAATTTTTTTCTAGGATTGAAAATTTTTCAGTCTCTTCCTTCTCAATTATACGATCACTTTCACCGTTTATCGTTTTTCTTGAATCTCACTCGAACTTAACTAAACTGTTTTCAATGAACAAAAAGTCTTCATAAAATTTGAAAGACCTGAAAAGCGATTAACACAAACGGAACCAATTTAAACCGTTGTCTGCTTCATCTAAGATACACTGTAATTCCTCAGCTCGAGTGATTCAATCGGCTACTATCTCATTAGTGCTCATTCTAATTGAGTTTAATTCTGAATTAAATTGCTGAAATAACAATTTTTCAATGCTTTGAAACTTCTACGCTCTTGAGTTTTTGTTTTCCTTGCCTCTATGAGGCCTCACAAACAAAACGAGCTTTCAATCTAAAAACTGAATTAAATCATTGCAAAGAAAATCATTTTATTTCATCTCAAAATTTTCTCCCTCTTCTCAATTGTGCCTCTTTTTATTGGACAGTAGCATAATTTTATAACTGCAAAATCTTTCTCAACTACTTCACAACTCAAATCTTTATTTAGAATTCTAGCCTCAGACTGCTCTGAAAACTACAAAAAATATATATTTCTCGAAAACACTAATCTCCCTGACTTCGACAGTTTACCTGAAACAGTAATACTCTGAACAAAAACCCTAGGTTCCACGTTTTTTTCCATTATCAAAAGTTGAGTCTATACCATATCGCTAAGAAATTTGCAGTGCGTGATTTAGGTAAGCAGCTTTCTCGTTACCTAAGAGCCTGCATCCGAAAAAAACACAGCGACAACTTATAAATACCAAGGTTTCTTCACAGGTTTTATACTTAGATGTAAAAAAAATAGCACTTTATAATGAATTTTTTTTCTGAGCGAATTTGTTGAATTTAATTTTTCATTCGATTAAGTTCGAGTTCATACCTCGCAGCAACGGGTTACGATCTTCCAAGCAATAACAAAAGTTTTAAGTACTAAAGAATCACCGCATCAATGAGGTGATCAAATTGAACGGTCCGTCAGTTTCTATCAATCGCACTCTCTCTCTCCTCTCTCCCTCTCTCTCTCTCTCTCTCTCTCTCTCTTTCTATTTCTCGCTATCACTCTCTGATTTTATGTTTTCCTTCATTTCTTTTTTCAGCTTCGTTTGTAACTCCAGAATTCTTTGTGATAATTGAACCTCAATGCTGTCTCTCATTTCCTTTTGCTCTGTTGTCTATCTGTCAAGTCGGTAACTTTTTTGTGCATTGCATAAAGATAAATGATTTTTAAAAATTATTCAACTGCAAGAAAGTTTCGGTGAAACTCATCAAAATACTAACAAAACTGAATCTATTGTTTTGAGAAAAAGAAGAGTTGAATTAGTTTGAGAGACTCTCAAGGAATTTACTAGTACTTTTCGGCTTTTTGACAGGTTGGGCAGTGCTGATCTGAATTAAACACAATCAAATTCGCAGCTTACGCTCTGGCTTTGAAGGTGTTTCTTGAGCTTTCAAGCTGCTCATCCACGGTGTTTGCACCTACCATCTTCTCGCAAAAGCCTATAATTTATCGTACATTTTTTAAAAACCATCACAAATTGAGCTTTTCAGAGCTTTTCAAAAACACATTCTCTTCATATTCTGCAGAAAATAGAATGTTTGCAGGCAACTTTAAAAAATTTGTTTATGTTTCACAAAATTGATGTTCCGAGCTCTCCAAAGTCACTATATTTTGCCTATTTTCCAATAAAATGTCCTGTATCATCTGCAAGGAAAAAAATAAAAGTAGACCGAGAACGAGAACGCCAGTCAGCCACTGGCAAAACTGAATGTCGTAAGCAGCACCAAGGCAACATGCTTTTTTTGACAATGCTATGAAAGGTTGAAAAAAAGTTTCAAAGTTATGTTAAAGCATTTCACGAAAATGTTTTTTTTTGTAGAAAGAGCGTGGTGAAAATTTACCTGATTACAGTTTTGTGGTTTGATAATTTCTTTGAACAAATTACTCAACGGTGCTCAATTTTTGAATAATTTAGTTTAATCTCTCAAACTGTTAAGCTAGCTACGGTACTTGATTTCAAATTGGAGAGCAATTTTTCTTTTAAGCAAAATGTGCTTAATACAAATACAAGTTTTAATTTCGAAATGTGGCTGGAAAAAAGGACTTAGTTTGTATAGATCTTTTGTAACATCTGGCTCGTAAAAACGTGACAATAATCGTTCCACTGTTTCACAGTTCGAATTTGTTTTCAACTTTCTAACACTAAATTGTTCTCTTCAATATCAACGAATGATCTTAATAGCAATTTTGGACTCGCATGCACGATTCACAATATTGACTGATGCAGCGCAGCAGACTTTTGACATCATATATTTGTAGTTTTGACTCAAATATTTGAAAGTTTTTTTCTATGAACATTGGTCGCTTTTTTTTAGAAAAAAAGGTAGACTGTAGGGCCCTCCAACTTAAGTTTTACCAAGTGAACAATCTCCCCTAAATTAATTTAAGGGTGGATAGTTCACTTGATCTGACTGAAGTAGTGGTATTGAAAATTGGCCTCTTAAACTAATCATCAGTTAAATATACTGTAAAAACAACAGAGTGAATACAAATGCTTAAGAAAAACAATTTTGTCAACTTTCGATAACTTTGTTAAAATTAAAGTTTTAACACAAAACAAGACGGCTTGGATCAGCGCGACGCCGTGAATGTTGCGACTGCCCTAAAACGTCTCTGGAGTAGTTATAACTCATCTCCAATACAATAAGTGGGATGTTTAACGTAATAATTAGATTAATTAGCGTGATTCAGTTCAATCTGGAACAATTTTTGAGCCATAGATTAAACTGCCGCTTATGCATTGGTTACACGAAACTTATCACGTGTTTATTATCTCGAATTGCCCGATAACTTCATTTGCCCAATAAGACAAAAATTGTCGCGTGAAACAAAAAACCACGAGCACAAACCTTCTCTCAGTTTTTTTTTGAAGACTGAGAAAAAAAACGCGATCATGAATAAGGTTACTCAATCCAGAACAAATATGCACATGAGAAAATTATTCATGAGAGTTTGCCTTGACGCCACAGTTGGCATATGATATGAGCTGCGAACTTACCCGCATCCAAGTTTAGGCGTAAACAATCGATTATAACGGATTATTATGATGATTTTTTGACAATTATAATCGACTATAATTACCAAAATTATGTCTTTAAGGAATTTATAATTGATTATAATCGTGATTTTTTCCAAGAGATTATAATCTCTTCTAATCGATTATAATTGATTATTATTGATTATACTTTTTACTAAAAACCCCTACAATCAATTCTAATCGATTATAAACTTTTATTTTGCCGAAATTTTCCTGTATTCGAATTATATCTTATGGATAAAAAGATGGATAAAAAATCGATTGTAATCGATTATAGTGGATTATAATTAATAACAATTTGATTTTAAAAAAGGAGATTATAATGGATTATTAATTGATTAAAATCGATTGTTTCTCATTTTAAGTGAGACTGGTACTAAAATCGTAATATAAGCGATTATTAACACTTGAAACTGGATGCGGGTACAGTTCTATAGTAACGATAAAAAGTTCTAGCACTTAGTTTTTTCTAAAAATTACATCATAAACTCAAACTGGGTTAGGGTCGGGGCCGAAGTGCAAAATTTAGTACGAACATAACAAAATTTCTTGATTGGAAATGAACGAGACTACATTGCCTAAGCAAGACTTGTTTTTCTTTCTTTTTCAAAGTTTTTAAAGGCTCCCCTCACTTTTGAGCAGAAAATTTTTTCTTTAATGTGCCATTCGACCAGAATGATTGAAAATTTTACTTGAATATTATTAGGTGTACGATGCGTAAAAAACAACAGTTAAGAGCGTTATTTATCGAAAAATATTTTTTTAAAAATTGACTGAAGAAAGAGAAGTGTCGGATTCGTCTTTGAAATTTGATTGTCATGGAACAAAACGACGAAATATTTCGCGCCAACTTGAATACTACGGAAATCAGAACAAAAGTTTTGCTCACAGAAATAAACCAAAAAACCATTTAAGAAGACGGAAATACGAGTTTACGGTTGAGCGATTGAAAGAGGGAAAGAAGCCTTTCGAAACGTAACGGCTCTGCGTTTATAATAGTTACTTTCTCCCTTAAGCGAATCGGCAAGGCTGGGTTTTAGAGAAGTAACCTTTGCCGTTGTTGAGAAAACCGTTGTTAAGATCAGTTGTTGAGATCTCAAATGAAATCATTTATCTTCTAGCTCTCCGAGTATGTCCTGAATTTAATCTAAATAAAATCAATTAGTTTTAGTCACCGATTATGAGGAGCTAGGAGTGAGAAAAGGCTCAAGCCAACTCCGATGGATAAGATATTTATTATGACGTAGTAGCCCTGTAGTGACCTCGTTGTCTGGGGATGCTGAGAGCCAGTCCTTGGTTCTCTGTTTTCCCTATTTAAAGAGTTGATTTGAATCGTTCGACCGCTAGTCTTCACACTGTGACACATTCGTCGACCAGTTCTCACGAAAGACTATATTGAATTGGCTTTAGTAGAGACGTTCAAAAGCACGTAGAAATTAATTTTGAGGATAGCCAATCGTTACAGGGCTAAGTTCTACTTTCCGTCGTTATGTACTTTCCGGGCGAATGTTATACTAGCTCACTGGTGAACTTTGTGACGATACACCACTGGTTCGAGGCTCCTTCGGCCCTGAGAATTATAGGCCGAAATTACAATCACCTGCCGCTTAGATTGAGATGTCGTGTGTCCTCTAGCTCCTCAAGTTGGAGCTGGAATGATCGTAATGGGACATCTAGATGTCGGTTTTCGCGCCGCACCCCCATGATACCGCTATGAAGCGGGGGAGGGGGGAGGGGGGACTTCTGTGGGATGAATTGTCCGGCTTAGTTGATTTCTGCGGTCTGTCTAAAAATTCACGTGAGGCGAAGTTCTGTATAAAAAACCGCTCACGATCTTCCGTGCTGTAGGTGAGAAAAATGCTCGAATCTGTTCTGTAGGTGTTTGTCCGATTACGTGTTATGACACATTGTAACAGTTTTAACCTTGTATTGATCTGAGATAACTTCTCTTTACTTGTTAGCTAGTCTTTTTCGCCCGGTTGACAAAGCATTGTTTGTTTGATCGGTAATCCAGTCGTAAAAACGGGGGTGTTTTTGGTGGGACCAAGTCATACGGCGTTTGCAATCTTCAAATTACAAAAGTTCAACCCTCAACCCTTTATCAGATTCCTATTTGATCCATGGCAACCTACAAAGAGGTCGTGACACGTGTCAGTGTTGACATTGCGCCGCTTTGTTTCTGCCCGACTAACAGCCACCTTTTTCTATACCTTCCAACGCCGTGCCCTCAATCCTTTGTTTGATATGAAGGAGTCTGGCAGCGTAGAGACACTCCACACGTTTCTATTATCCACTAGTGCGTAGGTTTTTAATTTAGCCTCTGTTATTGTTTTGGCTGGCTACCTCTTCCAGCCCCAGTAGACTCCACAGAAATGCCATTTTAGATTTTTCTAGGATCAAAGAATATCTACTCAGAGGCGTTAGTCATTGCTTTAGGGTGCGGTTGAGAACGATGAAACTGCTTCAATTAGGCCTGCACCGAAGTTTCATGGATAAAAATCGATTAAATTGGATTTTTGTTGACTAAAATGTTATTTATATAATCGATTATCATGGCAAATTTAGACAGGGTATGGGTTTTTAATCCATTTTAATCGATTACTTTCGACAAATAAATATCCATTAAAATCCATTAACAATCCATGAAAATTGATTAATATTTGTAAATAATGACTCTACTTTAGGCAATTTTCTGCAAATTTGAACGGACAAGTTCATCCAGGGGTGGCCATATGTAGTATTTTTGAAGAAAAAATATTTAGTAATTTTCTTAAAAGGGCCCAAAAACGGCATTTTTTGACCAGTTTTTCACATATTTGCATGCAGAGCTAAAAAAACTGGTCAAAATACGTTCTTTTTAGTGTTGTGGGAGTTCTCGGGAATTCAAATTGGCCAGCCTGAAAAAAATTGACCTAATTTTCGATTTTAAAAAAAGTACTCCAGTTTTCTTTGTTTCTGAATTTTTTTTTCTGAAAAATTTTTGGTTGTTTTTGCAACCGAACAGAAGTGACAAAGACCTTGTTTACCCAAAGCACCAAAATTTGGACGGTCCTAAAGTTATAATGCATAAAAAACGACCTGAATTGTCTTCCAGCTGTCTTTCACAAATGATATAACAAAAGTAACAAACTTTTTTTTGGCAAAATTTTTAATGATGGTTATTAAAATTTTTGAATTTTCAAAATATCACACATTCATCAAGGCATACATATTTACGTCATACAAAAGAAATAAAAATTTTCAGCGTTTTTGAAAAGAAAAATTAAGTGAAAAGAAAAAAGCCAATATTATCGTATCCAGGACTACGTTATGCATGCAAAAAAAAAATTTTGCTTGCGAAAATTTTTTTTGGGAAAATGTTTGCCTGCGTACAAAATTCAATTTGCGATTGAAAAAAAAACAAAAACAAGTTTTGGGGCAAAGTTTTTGTGTTGCCATGATTTTTGTTGTGTGGAATTGTATGATAACCATTTTAGGTGTATGGAGGTCAACCCGGATGATTTTTGCCAGGGTCGAACTGCCGGCTCTTCAGATGAATGGCAATTTTCGACATGTTTCAATAGTTTAGTCTTCTCCAAATGTTATTAATCCGCTGAAATCAGGTTGGACTATTTTCCGATGTAGCTTTTCACTACCCTTCTTATATTTGCTTCCGTACTATATCTCACTGCAATTTGTTCCTTATTCCTTATGCATAATTTCGTTTACACTCAATTTAACAACTGAATTAAGATTAGGTTTCTTTTAGTATTTTGGTCGTTTTTTGATTTTGTGGGCAACTACACTGAAAATTTTCAGACAATTTATAAACGACAAGTCTATTCATCATCAAAGGTTAAAAACTAAAATAGAAAATTAAACTAGTAGCCATTAGCAGCATCTCTCAACTTGATAACCAAAGCAACTTCTAGCTATAGAGTTACTACGTTTTTTTCCACAAACTCGGAAGTGACAGATTTCTTTTTTCGATGTTTTTTTTTCGAGGTACTACTTTTTTGTGAGATTCATAGCACGCTTTCACCTTCTCATGAAAGCCCGAACACTTTCTATGATGTTCCGATCTGGACTAAAGGGGGGCAGTTCGATGATTTTGACAACATTCTCAGATGTATTTTGTAAAGTAATTTTTGCTATATGAACTGGTAGTTGTTTTCCATCAGTTTCCAGCTAAATTTCGCTTATTCTTTGACAAAATATGATTCCAAAAATACCCTATAAACTTTTGAATTTTAATTTAAGGGGCTTTTGACCAGGTCAAAGTTCAAATCCAATAAACGCCCAACACATTACTGAAAAACGCGACGATTTTTTCGACAGGGTGCACCGTTATACCGTTCACCACACTTATGTTATACTCGGATATATGCGTTTGTCTCAAGAGTGGATTTTACTTTACCAGAGAACTCAATATTTTGCAGAAAACAAAACTTTTGGCCAAGAAAGGGTATTCCGCAATCTGTAGGAACTGTTTTTCCTTCCCAAATTTAACTTTAGAGCTGCAGAACTACTCAGAACCCTGTTTTTTGAGAATACGCCTCGTTGTTTCCGCCGAAACAATTTCAGGGCTTATATATTTCAAACTTGCTTCAAATTTAGCCAATTTTTCCGAATCTTAAGTTTTGGTCTCGGCATAAAAACAACATTTTGAAATTCTGTTTTCTTGTCTTTTACTCATGCTCCGCCAGTACGGACAAAAACTGAATTTGTGTCGAAAGTATGAACAAACGCGCGTGAAAAAATTTTCCGTTGAAACAATTTTTTCTGTGCAGCTTATGTAGGGAAACCGTTTTTAGAAAAAAGAACATTTGCTTTGAGCCATGTGAGCCAAAACAAAAAAATTGGCCATGTGAAAGAATTTGGTAAGGTAATGTACAAAACCATGTCCCGAAGGTTAAAAACTGCTGAAGATAGTATAAAAAAATTTAATAAAATTTTGAATAGTACCATACATCGTCATATAATACGGATTCATTTCAGTTTTTGGGAATTACGATCAGCAAAAACGAGAAAGTTTTGTTTTGCAAACGTTACTGCTTATGACTTCACTTCTCATGAGTTTATTCAGGGTGCGAGTTTTAATACATTTTTGTATATCATACAGCTTTAAATCTTGTCACCTTTGAAAACGAGAGTATAATTTCATAAAAACACCATCGGCTCATCACCCCATATTAGATATTTTATTCATAGTTCTTTCTTCTTGAGTTTTTAATCAGGTAGAATTTTTTGAATTTAGCGTCGTTAACAGTGTTAACGTAATGTTTTTGTTAAAAAATCGGCAGTCAATCATTTCATCTTTCATAATGTTTTCCAACTTGCATACCAGCTTCTATCAGGACTTGTTTTGTTCAGTTTTGCAGTTTACCATAGCCAAAAAACAAACAAGAAACAATTGTTTTGTAAACGCCGCCAGTAAATCACTCTCATGCTTTAAATTGCATACCAGCCTCTAATTTTACCTATTTTGTTTAATTTTTGTAGTTTGCCGTTGGCAAGCAAAAAAAAGATAACGTAATATTTTGTGTAGGTAACCAGTTGTGTAAATGTTTCATTATACCGGTTTAGAGCAAATTGTTTTCAGTTTTGCTACAATTGTTGGCGAGCAAAGTACATAAAGATATTAAAATGTCAAAAATTCATCTATTAGCCAGCCATAGCTAGTAAAGCAGCCTAGGTTGGTTTAATGTGGCAGTTTCTGATTTT
Source organism: Symsagittifera roscoffensis (assembly GCF_963678635.1). Taxonomy (NCBI): domain Eukaryota; kingdom Metazoa; phylum Xenacoelomorpha; order Acoela; family Convolutidae; genus Symsagittifera; species Symsagittifera roscoffensis. Next base: position 25,491,471 of record NC_087069.1, read on the forward strand.
TTCTTTTTTTTCAGTCTTAAAATACTATATGTAAATAAACAATAGGTTTTCTGAGCAGCCAAAAATGAAGAAACTCAAACTTAATTCTACTTGCAACCGGGGGCTGTTCTCATGGTGAAAGGACCGAATGGGCGAAAACTCATGGGAAAGGGACCTAAAACAAAAACACTCGAAAGTCAATTATTAAAATGAATCAATTGCTGTTCAACTAAAAGAATTTAAATGAAGCAATGCTTTGCTTATTTTATAAGGAAACCCTTGAAATATAAATTTTATTCCAATTCGCCGGCGGTCAGTAACAATTTGATAATTTTGCGTATTTCTACCGTTTTTTTATTCGGCTAAATTGTTATTAAATCCCTGGAAATGTTTACTTTCTTTGAGGTTTTCACGCTTTCTTTCCAAATTTTGGAATACTGAAATCCGATTGCTGATGTTTATTTTCGTCCAATCGGCCCTTCGCTTATGAAGGATTCCACCCTTGCCGTTTTGATAATGGGTAGTTCTATGGATAGGCGCGCGTTTCTCCTGAAATTAGTATTAAAAGGCGCCTAAAGCGCCTTTAGAAAAAAAAGTAGGGTCCGCCAGCCAAGAATGGAGATCTCAAAACAGGACAAAGGGGTACCCTTTAGATCGGCATAAGATCGAACTCACCCACCTTAAATCCTCTGGTAGAATGAAGTATATGCAAACGATACGTACACAGGACTGTCTCAAGGCTACTATCCAGAGGCACGGGAAGATGTTAACTTATTCATACCGCGGTTCAAAAGTTGACTCACGTATTGATCACAAATTGTGATTGGGGTTGAAATTGAGATTTTTGACTCACTGAGTTGATCACAAATTCTGAACTTAGTCGTACGGGTTGCAAAAGTTTTTCATAGTCTTGCTGGTTTAAAATTGAGTAACTTTGGCAATAATTATGGCCTTTTTGTCGCGAGGGTCTGCAAACGCCAAATTGGGATCGACATTTCCACCATGTCCCCGGGCTATCAATCTTTTGCATCACAGAGAAAACGCTTTTAATTAAATACTTTTTAACTCTCTTTTACCTATCAAAGTTGGAATTTAAAATAAAAAGTTATTGAATAAAACATAGCTGCTTGTCAACCAGTTTCCCCTCTCGGTGAAATAAATTTAAACCCATAGCCCTTTTAATTCGCATGTTCAGACTTTTTTGTGAAAGCGTATCCATATTTCAGGACTGTAGAGTCCATGTCAGATTATTTCAGTACAGGTCACGAAGTTTGATAAATAATTTTATCGCTTATAGAAAATTTTACAGTTTTGGTTTCCAGTTTTTTAGCATAGCAATTTTTTTACCTGGATTTTGAAAGTCTCCATAAATTTCAAACAGAATTGATTATAATCGATTAGAGATGGATTATAATATGACTGTTTTTCGAAACAATAAAAATCATTATAAACGTTTATAATCGATTAATTATGAACGTTTTTTTGTCAAATTTTATTGAATTATAATCCACTACAATGGATTATAATCCATTATTATTCAACAAACGTCATCGCTTCTTTTCGTTTTAGTTTTGTGTTGTTTTGTGTGCTTTTCAGTTGGTTGTAATTTGTAACTAAAAGAAATTGTAATTTTGTAATTATAAACATCAGCGGATTTAGGAAGCCCCCACCCCCTCAGGTATTCAACCCCCTGCCTACCCAAAAAATATCCTCAATCCCCTACACATTTTTTTGAGATTCCCCCATTATTTTCCGATATCTATTTTGGGCTATAGACTCTAAAATTTTTTAACGGCACCTAATATATATTAAATTTAAGCAATTTTTTGGTCAAATTATTTCAAAAAGTGCACAAGTTTTCGAAACTTTGCCTGCTGCGCATACAATTTGACCAAAACAGTTTCTTTTTAATGCCTTGGGAGACACGGAGTCAATATAGTCAACCTTTATAGGGTTTAGGAGACTCCCCCTCACAAAAATTCTAGGTCCGCTTCTGGTATACTGATTCTTACTTCTTACTGATTTTTACTGTTTTCATGCAGAATCGCTAAATTATAACTCATTATAATTGATTTCTTTTGAAATAAATTTTTGATAGAAAAAGGAGTTAAAATCTATTAAAATAGATTATAAAAGAGATTGCAAGAGATTCTAAAAGAGTTTCAGAAAAGTTATAATCAATTATAACTGATTATTGTTTATTAAAACAAAGTGTCACCAAAGATGTTATCATTATAATGGATTATAAATCGTTTAACATCTAAAATTGGCGCTTATAATTGAGTAAAATTTTGCTAACAATAATATAAGCTAACAATATTATAATCGATTATTTTCTCTTTTTACTAAGTGCGGGTAAAACCACATGTCTGAACAAAAAACCCTTAAAACCACATAAAATCACATGTCTGAACAAAAAACCCAACATCCATATAAACCACAAGTAAGAACATAAAACCCATAAAAGCACATAAAACCACATGTCTGAATATAAAACCCATAAAACCACAAAGAAAACAAATTAGTCCCGGCTTATTGATACATCATTTTTCAAAATGAGTTATTTTACTGCAATGGAAACAAGATTTGGACCCGTTTGCGAAGCAACATCAGTTCTCTGGCCAAACTGCTCGCAGTTTTCTTGGTCTCCTCGCCTTCGTTTGATTGGTCAATATTCAGATTAATTGAGATCGACGTCTCCCATTTGTAATCGGGTCTAGTGGAAACATCCGTAAGGTCGAGCATCCGATATTGCATAATAATTAAGAACTAATGTGACGTACGAGAACTTCGAAAGAGAAAACAATTTCACTAAGCAGGGTTCAAATTCGTAAAATATACTTAATGTTAACACCATGCTAATTATTTATCACTTTCTCAATTGAATTATGTTGCATTTTTTAAACTGATTCAGAGGTTGGAATGAAAAATTTGAGGGGTTTGAAAGACTCTTAATTTATTTTCTTGATAATGATAGTTTATACTGGTGTTGGACAACTTGCTTCAGTTTGAAGTCAATCAAAAATCATGTTTGAAAATCAATCGAAAATCATCTTTTAAGCGAGTGATAGATTTTGAATGTTTGCCCTACTATTTGAAAATGTTTGATATTTGTTCTTAGGAAGCTTTTTTTTCAAAAATTTCCCCAGTTTATTGTTTGTCGGATGTTTGACACATGTCGGATGTCTGCACGATACCCGTGTTCATCATAAAATTTCTTCGTTCGCTGTTTCGTAGCCTTGAAACAAACAACATTCATTTGGCTTCTGACGAGTTCCAACCCCAGCCGTCCCTTCCACTCCCCCAAAAAGACAGAATAAAAAGATTTACAATATATACACATGGCATTTGGTCTATCAAATATTTAAAAGATAGTCATTAAGTTCAAAAGTGACTTCGGACTAAAATTGCACTATTAGTGAGATTAAGTTTGAGGTATAAATTAACCTGATGTTTCGAAAAAATAAATTCCTGCAACTTACCTCCCTATGAAATGAAAAAACTTTTAAATGGAAGAATGGAATAGCTATTGAGCTAGAATCACATCATGAAAGAAATATTCCAGTCAATTGTGCAAGCTTAACATCGATTATTTCCTCAATTACAGGAAGATATCAAAATGATCGAAAGTAACTTTCAACCGAAACTGAAACTTGCGCAGTTTATTAGAAAACTAGTGGCTTGGGGTATAAATTAAAGTATACAAATTAAGCAACATGAGAAAGTCCAAGAATTAATTGTTCTGAGAACAGAAAAACTTCATTTGCGAAAATATCATGTTACCTGCGTGCCGAAGCCCTGGTTTTTGTCTTCCACCTTAATTTTATACTTAACAAAATATTAAACATTTTTTTTTGTTTATCTAATTTGAGTACAGGATCAGTGAACCAAATTAGAACAACAAACAAATTTTTCAATTGGGATAGGTAGTGAGTGCAATATGACAAATTGTCGCCGATTTTTCATGAAATTAATATATCTTTCAGTGTGGGATTAATTTTCATTGTTTTTGTACTAGTGCACAGTTTTAGAAACCTCGTGCTTGGTCATAACAAAAATTTTAACCAAGTACGAGGGTTCAATCTCATGTTGGAAAGTAACGTTCATAGGAAATTTCTGTGTGGTTTTTCTTAACTTACGAAACCTTAAACAACGCCAAAGAAGGTCAATACACTGAACGTTCAGACTCTCTAATAGATGAACCACAAAAACAAACTGTCCAATAGAACCCATACAAGTCAAAGATAAATAGGCAATTTTACACAAAGCAGATATGAACAGCGCATATAATCAAATGCTCTTGATGAACAACCACGGCGACTAACACAACTTATTATTGGAAATCAACAATACGAAACTAATGGATTATTCTGTGGTATTTCCACCACCAGCTTTTTCCGTAATTGTTAGCAAATTGTTTTGATCATTATTTCTAAGTAAAAAAGTAATCACATAATCGGCCAAAGTATTTATACAATCACAAACAAAGGCAGCAATGTTCTAAGTCTTAGAAAAATATCACCAAATATCACCAAACAAATCAACCAAATGCGGAATCGGAACAACACTCCAACAATCTCACCATGGAACAAATAATCTGAATCTAATCTCAGCCGACTCATCACTTCTTACACAAGCATAACTGCGACCCTCTAAGGTCATGAGGAAGTCTACAGCTAAATGATTTCACAAACAGAGAACAACTTTTTAGTGTTTTGATCAAAACAACCAATAACTTTGTTCACAGATCATAAAACTATATTTTGGGCAATCAAATATTTTAAAAAAATTAGTCAATAAGTTCAAAAGCGACAACTTTGCACTAAAAATGCGCTATTAAAGAGGTTCAGTTTGATGTATTAATTAACCTGATGTTTCGAAAAAAAATTAATTTCTCTAATTTACATCCCTATAAAAAGAAAAAAAAATTTTGAAATGAAGAATGGAATAGCTATTGAGCTAAAGTCTTATCATGAAAGAAACGTTCCAGACAGTTGTGCAAGCTTGACTTGAATTATTTCCTCCATTACAGAAAGATATCAAAATAATCGAAACTATTTTTCAACCGAAATCGAAAATAATCAAAAATAATTTGGGAAAGTTTATTAGAAATATAGTGGCTCGGGGTATAAATAAAACTATAATAATTAAGTATCAAGAGAAAGTCCGAGAATAATTGTTCTGAGAGCAAAAAAACTTCATTTGCAAAAATCATGTTACTTGCATGTCCGAAGCCCTGATTTTTGTCTTCCACCGTAGTTGTTGATTGGTTGTTTATTTCCAATTGTTTAAACAATTTTTGTTACTTATCTAATTTGGGCTCAGGAACAGTGAACCGTACGTTTTTTCAATTGGGATAGCTAGTGGTGCAATATGACAAGTTCTCGCAGATTTTTCATGAAGTTTTTTATCTTCCTGTGTGGGTTTAATTTGTTTTTGTTTTTCGTACTAGTGCACAGTATTAGAAACCTCGTGCTTGCTTAAAACAAAAACTTCATACAAGCTCGAGGGTTCAACCTTATTATGGAAAGTAACATTCAAACATTTTCAGTGTGGTTTCACTTAACTTACCAAACCTTGAATAACGCCAAATTAGGCCAATACACTGAAAGTTCAGACTCTCTGATAGATGAACCACAAAATAATTGTCGAATAGAACCAATACAAGTCATACTCGCAATGATAAACAGACAATTTTATATAAAGCATATATGAACAGCGCATATAGTCGAATGCTCTTGATGAACAATCACGGCGACTAACACAATTTTTTATTGGAAATCAACAATAAGAAACTAATGGATTACTCTATGGCATTTCCACCACCAGCTTTTTCCGTATTTTTTAGCAAAACGTTTGAACATTAATTCTAAGTAAAAAGTAATCACATATTCGGTCGAAAAATTCATGCAATAAAAAACAGAGGCAGAAACATTCCAAGTCTTATAAAAATATCAGCAATTATTCGACAAAGAAAATATGAAAGCATCCCCACCTTTTTGAAGATTTTTTCTCACCTTAGTGAAGATTTTAGGACACAAAAATTTGAGTTGAAAGACAAACAATGAATCCTCTTAAAATCAAGATTGTTTGCTGTTTTAAAATACCACTATCATACAATAAAAACTAATTCCAGGAGCTTTGGGAATTTTAAGTTTTTAAGTTAATAAGTGTACAAATTGCAACTATATCTTAAACATTTTTACAATAATTACGCCGAAAAAACAATTTAAAATGGACAATTGAACATCCAAAAAGATTTGTTGAAGATAAAAACTTCATTAACGATCAAATTTCAAAAATTCTCCTTTACCCAGATATATTAGTTTCACGCAATGTGTGATGCGATCAAATGCGGAATCGGAACAGCACTCCTACAACCTCACCATGGAACGAATAATATGAATCTAATCTCAGCCGACTCATCACTTCTTACACAAGCAGAGCTGCGGCCCTCTATGGTCTTGTGGAAGTGTACAACTAAAAATTTTACATAAACAGAGAACGAACTTTAACTTTTATTCACAGATCATAACACAGATCATAATAATACAGTTTTTCTTTTCACACTGAAAACAAACCCAAAACATTGCCAGAAACTCCCAGTAAAAATACTCTACCAGAGTTTCCAACACGAAAAACCCCAGTTGAAATCCCCCAAAACAAAAAATTCTTCCTCGCTCAAGATGAAACATCACCACGACTAGAATGCACAATCGCAGTAGAAAATCAATGCAGATAGCAAGCAAAAAAATAAGCTTAGATTGTCAGACTAATCACTATCAAGTTGACTCTAAAGAAAAAAACCCATTTAAACCCATTGCTTTGCCAGATACTCCCGGTAAAAATACTCTACCAGAGTTTCCAACACAAAAAACCCCAGTTGAAATTCCGCAAAACAAAATATTCTTCCTCGCTCAAGATGAAACATCACCACGACTAATATGCACAAACGCAGTAGAAAATCAATGCGGATACAAGAAAAAAAATAAGCCTAATTTGTCAGAATAATCACTATCAAGTTGACTCTAAAGAAAAAAAACACATTTAAAACCATACCATACTCCTCATGGATTAAAAGCAATGTAAAAAACATCACAAAAAGGCAAAAACTACAATTAGCAGAACATACCCATTAATAGAAAAAGAAGATATAGTGGACACAATCAAATTATCAGGACCATTAGATACAAACAAGAAGTACACAATAATTATAGTCGATTTCGAAGACCCTGTTGATAACATCCCACCAAGAAACCAAGAGACACAAAGCATTTTTTCACCACGTACACTAACAAGGACAAACGGTTCAATGTAAAAGAATCAAAACCTAGCCCCTTAACACACCAAATGAAATCCTGGCACAAAACAAAACCAAATCTGCGAAAAAAATATACGCGTCCTAGGAAAAAGATAAATCGAAAACATCAGAAAAGCAACAAACAACATGACAAAAACTATGCCAGAAAAAACACTGTAAAAACACCACTTCTACAGGAAAGACAGATGAAAATGACAAGGAAACTTTAATGTCCTGAAAATAAGGGAAAATAAGATCAACGCAAATGATCTAGACTTCGAAATCAACCAACGAAAAATTAATAAATTTTCAGATCTCAATCAAAGATACTGAAAACTTTAGGACACATCAGACAAATTCTTTAACATCACAAACATCTCTTTGAATTCTTAAACTTTTTTTCACCACGTACACTAACAAGGACAAACCATTCAATACAAAAGGTCCTCTTTCACCCTCTAAAAAAACTCATACATCTCGGTAAAAGTAGACGCTTTCGCACTTTCTGTAGCATCAAATCCCGAAAACATTTTGTAAAAGTTATTAAGCCTATAGCATAATTGGATTTCCCGAAGTCCTTGTCACAGACAACGGAACAAATGTCATAAATAACGAAATTTTTACATTATGTCATTTGAATAACATTGAAAATGAACATAAAACATCACACGTCCCATGAACTAATCAATTAACAGAAGAATTGAACTGTTTCCTCCATGAAAATTTACGAAGTAGAAGAAACCTAAATGATAAAAAAACACTGAATGGTCAATGGACGTAAAATTATTCCCACTGGCATATAGTTCTCATAAAACCACAACTTTTGGATTATCACTCTTTTAAATAACTTTCAATCAAAAACCACGAAAATCAATCATGTTCAAAGCAAACGCATCAAAAAACTTTGTCGACCAACAAAAAAAATAAAGATATTTTTCATCACACCAATTTTTGAAACTAATTTTCGGTTGGTAGCAACATGGAATTGATTCCAAAAAAAACATAAAACACAGCAAAATAATTCGAAAACTAGCAAAACAATTGTTAAAAACACAAAATGTTCAATTTACACCCGCCTCAGATGGAAATTCGAAACTTCACAATCCACAAAAGAATTCCAAAGACATTACAACCGTTAAGAAAAGGAAATTATATAAGAATTGAATATTCCATGGACGTAACAGTTGAATAGTTGACCAAAATAAAAAAAAATTACGCAACTTAGAAACAACCTCTCACCATACCACCCAAAAGAAAAAGCAACCCGACAACTTACCCAGCTATATTTTTACTGGATTCCTTTTTATCGAAAAATCTCAATAAACTTTTAATTATAAAATAGCTGATGAATCAAAAACATAAGAAAAGCAGCAAACAACATGACAAAATTGCTGCTCAATTTAAGATCATTTCACAATTTACACCCGCCTCGATAGAAATTCGAAACTTCACAATCCACAAAAGAATTTCAAAGACATTACAACCGTTAAGAAAAGGAACTTATATAAGAATTGAATGTTCCATGGACGTAACAGTTGAATAGTTGACCAAAATAAAAAAAAATTACGCAACACAGAAACAACCTCTCACCATACCACCCAAAAGAAAAAGCAACCCGACAACTTACCCAGCTATATTTTTACTGGATTCCTTTTTATCGAAAAATCTCAATAAACTTTTAATAATAAAATAGCAGATAAATCGAAAACATAAGAAAAGCAGCAAACAACATGACAAAAACTATGCCAGAAAAAACACTGTAAAAACAACCACTTCTACAGGAAAGACAGATGGAAATGACAAGAAAACTTCAATGTCCTGAAAATAAGGGAAAATAAGATCAACGCAAATGATCTAGACTTCGAAATCAACCAATGAAAAATTACTAAATATTCAGATCACAATCAAAGGTAATGAAAAAATTAAGACACATAAGACCTGATAACTTTAAATCTGAAAAGAGGCAAAATCAGAACAAAGCTAATGATCTAGACTTCGAAATCAACCAACGAAAAAATAATAAATTTTCAGATCTCAATCAAAGGTACTGAAAACTTTAGGACACATCAGACAAATTCTTTAACATCACAAACATCTCTTTGAATTCTTAAACATGTCTTTAGTCATTAGTTATACATTTTTATCCATTTCTACTTAAATAACATTTCCCAGTTTATTTTTCACTTATCAGAAAAAAAATTCAAATAATCAGCCAGTCACGGCTTTTAGATTCTCACACTTTCTATTCTCCAATACAGTTGAATTCAGCTTTTAGACCAAATCTTGAACTAGAACTGTCACTTCAACATAAAAATTTCTGGGTCAATAAAAAAAATTCTTTCTCATATTTGACAAGTTTACAATTTTTTTTATGAATAATAACTTACCCTCCAGTAATCAAAAAAATTGTATAAGTCCATAAAAATCAAAAATCAACAAAAAAACAAAAAAATTCTGTAAATTCAGACCACAAAACACCACGAAAAAATAAAGAAATTAGCTATGGGAATCTAGCTCTCACAGAAAACCCTAATAACTCTGTAACTAAAAACAAAAACAAGCAACTTATAACCTGGCCACTCAGATTGGTCTTTTTGTCTTTTCTTGTATAAGAAATTTCTTCTTTTTATTACAAGTCTATTTTTACCTGTCCAGAGTCATAGAAAATTTAATCAAGTACAATAACAACCAAAACTTTTCATTTAAATGATAAAATTTCTTTTTATTAAAAAAGAATTCTGATTCATCTTGTAATCTTGCTATATGTACTAGCATGGTTAAAATCAGCACTTCATAAAGGTCCTAAGAAAACAGTCTTAAAACTAGCAATCCTTTTGATAATCAATTTCGTCAAAAATTAATATCAAGAACAAATTTCTTCTTGATTTTATCTGACAAAAAATTTTGCGTCAAAATTGCTGAAAAAAACTCAGAAGCGAATCCCCCATCTGCCAACTTATCTCAATTTTCAAACCAAAATCGCCGCACATTCAATAATTCAAACACACAATTAACTCATTCTCCATCATCTGCCGGACATCGTGCGTTGAAAACTCTTATAATTTTGAAAAAAGAGAAGCACCTTCATCAGAACAAATAACTACGGCGAACCATACGCTCCTTTTAGAAAACCCCAAGGTGAACAAACATATTATGTGTGCCAAACATTATCAAAAGTCTTAATCAGATTTTGATATAATAGCCACAATTAAAACACTCCAAGTGAAAGACAAACTGTTCTTCTAAAAAAACTTCCCCATAAAGTTAGAACAACATCTCAATAATAGGTATCAAGAACTGATAAACCCCTACGAGTAGATTGTAACAACCTTGTAGCACTTCTTTCTTTATTAAATCAATATTTGGAGAAGACCCAACTTTACAGTTGGGAATTAACTCAACTACAACATAAACAAGACATGCACAAAGACATACAAAATCATTAAATTTAAACATTACCCATGCAAAATTTTCTAAATATTGAGAGAAAATTTAAGCTAAGCAATGTTACAAACCACTCTTTATCTTCATCTCAACCAGACATAAAAGTACAATCCTTGCCTCCTTCATTTTTTTGTTGAGAAATAATTTTTAAAAACGATAGATACATTAAGGATACCATTGGTGAAATGTGTTTTCACAAAGCATTTTCATAACCAAACAAACCAATTAAAGTTATTTAAAATATGCAACTTGAGAAAGTCCAAGAATTACTTGTTCTGAGAGCAAAAAAACTTCATTTGCAAAAAATATCATTTTATTTGCGAGTCCGAAGCCCTGATTTTTGTTTTTCACCTTAGTTGTTAATTAATTTATAATTCACAGATTATTAAACAATTTTTGTTATTCATCTAATGTGAGCCCAGGAACAGCGAACCGTACGTTTTTTCAATTGGGATAGGTAGTGAGTGTAAAATGAAAAACTGTCGCAGATTTTTCATGAAATCAATTTATATTTCAACGTGGGTTAATTTTCAATGTTTTTTTTAGTGCACAATATTAGAAATCTCGTGCTTGCTTAAAACAAAAATTCTAAGCAAGCTCGAGGGTTCAATCTAATGTTGGAAAGTAACGTTTATAGGAAATTTCTTTGTGATTTTACTTAACTTACGAAACCTTAAATAACGCCAAAGAATGTCAATACACTGAAAATTCAGACTCTTTAATAGATGAACCACAAAATAACTGTCCAATAGAACCAATACAAGTCATACTCACAAAGATGAATAGACAGCTTTACACAAAGCAGATATGAACAGCGCATATAATCAAATGCTCTTGATGATCAATTACGGCGACTAAAACAATTTATTATTGGAATCCAGCAGTAAGAAACTAATGGATTATTCTATGGCGTTTCCACTAGCAGTTTTTCCGTATTTATTAGCAAAATTATTTGACCGCTAATTCTAATCAAACAAAGTAATCACATGTTTGGACGAATTTTTTATATCTTAAAATACAAAGGCAGAAATGTTCCAAGTCCTAGAAAATTATCACCAAAAACTGGAAAAAGAAAATATGAAACATCCCCGGTCAAATCGCATTTTTTAACCATAGTGAAGCTTTTAGGAGACAGAGTTGAAAGACAAACAATCAACCCTCAAAAAATCAAGATTGTATGCTGTTTTACAGAATAAAAAAAACGTTGCCATAAAAAATGAAAAAAATTCCAGAAGCTTTGGGAATGTTCAATTTTTTAAGTTAATAAATATACAAAACGCAACTATGTCTTAAACAGTTTTACAGTAAATTACGCCGACAAAATAATTTTGAATGGACAATTGAACATCAAAAACGAATTGATGAAAATAGAAAAACTCGTTAGCGAACAAATTTCGAACACTCTCCTTGACCCAGATTATTTATTTCCACGCAAATTGTTATGCAACAAACTGCGGAATCGGAACAACACTCCCACAACCTCACCACGGAACAAATAATATAAATCTAATCTCAACCGACTCATCACTTCTTACAGAAGCAGAATTGTGACACTCTAGGGTCATGTGGAAGTGTACAACTAAAATTTTTACACAAACAGAGAACGAACTTTTACTTTTCGGATCAAAACTTCCAACAGTTTTTTTCACAGATCATAACACTACAATTTTTCTTTTTAAACTGGAAACAGACCCAAAACATAGAGTGTGTAGATTTCAAATAACCTAAAATTAGTCTGGAGAACAGTAAAATTGTTACTTCGCCAGTAATCCTAGTAGAAAAACTCTACCAGAGTTTCCAACACGAAAGACCAAAGTTGAAATTCCGCATAACATAAATTTTTTCCTGGCTCATGATAAAACATCACCACGACTCGAATGCACAAATGCAGTAGAAAATCAATGCATATAGCATGCAAAAAATTAAGCTTAGATTGTCAGAATAATCACTGTCAAGTTGACTCTAAAGGCAAAAACACATTTAAACCCATACCGTATTCCTCATGGATTAAAAAAATAAATATAAACAAACACAAAAAAGGCAAAAAATACAAATAGTAAAACATTCACATTAATAGAAAAAGAAGATATAGTGGACACAATCAAATTATCAGGACCATTAGATACAAACAATTTGCACACATTAATTAAGCTCGATTTCAAAGACCCTGTTGATAACAACCCATGAAGAAACAAAGAAACAAAAAACATTTTTTCACCATCACACTTACAGCGACAAACGAATCACTGGAAATGAATCGAAAACTACACCGTTTTATATACCAAATGAAGTGCTGGCGCAAAACAAAACCAAACCTGCGAAATCAGCTATAAGCATCCTAGGAAAAAAAACTTCACTTCAAAATTTCCTCAACTTAATAACACATAAAAATTGAAAAGACGGTTATTTTGGAAAATTTAAAACCCGATATTTATATTACCCTGTTTACCATTGAGTGCAACTCTAATCGCATTTATTATGGCTCCTTCATCCATTGTTAACGGACATAATACATCAGAAAATACCTATGACAATTTCATACAAAACTTCTTCACAAATGCACCAAATTGAATAAAAATAATTTGTATTTACTGTCTCACCCGACAGCTGAATGTTTTTGTTCCACGCCAAAGATGAAAACAAGACGGTAAAGTTGAACGTTTACCTTTTAATCACAGAATTCCATTCTATACAAGAGGCCCTCTTTCACCCTCTTCTGAAGGAAATTCATACATCTCGGTAAAAGTAGTGGCATTCGCACATTCTGTAGCATCAAATCCAATAACACGTTGTAAAACTTATTACGCATATATCCAAAATTGGATTACGCGAAATTCGTGTCACATATAGCGGAACAAATATCACTAATAACGAACTTCTTACTTTATGTCATTTGAATAACATTAATTTGAACATGAAAATTCACACGTCCCTGAACTAATTGATTAACTGAAGACTTGGACAGTTCGCTCCATGGTTATTTACGATGTATAATAAACTGAAATGATAAAAATCACTGAATTGTCAACGGACGTATAAATAGTTCTCATATAACCACAACTTTTGGATTATCACCCTATGAAATGGTTTTTATTCAAAAGTCACAAAAAACAATAGGTTTAAAGCAAACGCATCAAAAAACTTACACGGACATTGTCGACCATCAAAAAATATTTTTCATCACCCAAAAATTTGAAAAAAAATTTTCGGTAGCAACATGGAATTGATTCTACAAAGAAATAAAACACAGCGAAATACATCAAAAATCAGCAAAATAATTGTTAAAAGGTCAAACAAAAATGTTCAAAATAAGGTCATTTCACGTTTCACATCCGCTTCAGATAGAAATTCGGATTTTCACAATACACAAAAGAATATAAAAAAGACATGACAACCGTTCAGAAAAGGAACTTATGAAAGAATTGAAAATTCCACAGACGTAACATTTGAACTAATAGACCAAAAAAAAGAAAGATTACGCAACACATAAAAAACCTCTCACCATATCACCCAAAAGGTTAAATAATCCGACAACTTACCCGGTTGTATTTTTTACTGGGCTCCATCTTATTGAAAAACCTCAACAAAAAGTTAATCATGAAATAGCTGATAAAACGAAAACAAAAAAAACAACGAAAAACACGACAAAAACTATACCAGAAAACCACTATAAATTTACCACCCTTACACAAAAACAGATCAAAACGACAAGTAAAACATTAAGGTCCTTAATAGAATGTAAAAATACAACAACGCAAATGATCTAGACTTCGAAATCAACCAAGAAACTATTTAAAATTTTCAGATCACATTCAAAGGTATCGGAAAAATTGAGACACACACAATTGAAAATTTTAAAACTGAAAAAACAAATGAAAATCAGAACAAAACAAACGATCTAGACTTCGAAACTATCCAGGAAAAGATTATAAGTTTTTCAGATCACAAACAAAGGTACTGAAAAAATTAAGACACTTAACAATTTTTTTCTTAACATCTCTTTAACACCTTCATAAGATATATATATATTGTATCAATTTCTACTTAAATCAATTCTCCCAGTTTAATTTCAAATTTATCAGAAACAAAATTCAAACAATCAGCCAATCATCGCTCTTCAGGTTCTCAAACTTTCCATTACAGTTCAATTCAACGCTTATATCAAAACTTGAAATCAAACTGGCACTTCAACTTAAAAATTTCTTGGTCAGTAAAAAAGAAAAACTTTTCTCAGATTTGACTAATTAGAAACTTTTTTTATGAATAATACATTCCCCTTCGATAATTGAGCGCAGTCTTTTTGATGAACAATCCTTTTGATAAACAAAAATCAACAAAAATGTATAAATCCATATAAATCAAAAATCTACAAAATTCAATAAATTCAGACCTCAAAACACTACAAAAAAATAGGGAAAGCAGCCCAAAGCTCACAGATCACAAAATCTTCTTGTTTAAAATCCTAGCTCTGAAAAGAACTTGATCATCTTGTAACTAAAAACAAAAACCAGCAACCTAATACCAAGCCCATCAGATTGGTTTTCATCAAAACTTTCTCCCTATAACAAACCTACTTGTCAAAAATCAATAATTAATCCCGCCCCACTCGATTTTTTTCCGTAAAAAGGTTCGGAATTTTAATTCCTTTTTTGGCTGAATGAACTGAATGATCACGCTTCAATCAGTCGTTCAAATTTTCAACAAAATCTGAAAAAACTTAAATCAATTCATACCTATTTTTCTGATCCTTTGTATTTTTCTTTCAACTGATACCTTAGAATTTATAATATTAACTCTTCTTTCTTTTTGTTTTAAAATTGCCATTTTCTGCTTTTCTTATAAGCTTGTTTTTACCTCTGACAAGTCATTGATATCTTAATTAGATACGATAACAACCATAACTTTTCATCTAAATGATAAGGTTTCTTTGAATAAAAACGATTTCCTGATAATTTTTGTAATCTGGCTATGTGTACTTGCATGCTTAAAGTCAGCACTTCATAAAGGTCTTAAGAAAACAATACTTGCCTTAAAACTAGCAACCTTTTTGATAACCAATTTCGTCGAAGACTATTACTAAGAACATGTTTCTTCTTGGTTTTATATGATAAAAAAAGATAAACATTCAAAGGTATGTGATTTTCAGATCACATTCAAAAGTATCGGAAAAATTGAGACACACACAATTGAAAATTTTAAAACTGAAAAAACAAATGAAAATCAGAACAAAACAAAACAAACGATCTAGACTTCGAAACTATCCAGGAAAAGATTATAAGTTTTTCAGATCACAAACAAAGGTACTGAAAAAAGTAAGACACTTAACAATTTTTTTCTTAACATCTCTTTAACACCTTCATAAGATATATATATTGTATCAATTTCTACTTAAATCAATTCTCCCAGTTTAATTTCAAATTTATCAGAAACAAAATTCAAACAATCAGCCAATCATCGCTCTTCAGGTTCTCAAACTTTCCATTACAGTTCAATTCAACGCTTAGATCAAAACTTGAAATCAAACTGGCACTTCAACTTAAAAATTTCTTGGTCAGTAAAAAAGAAAAACTTTTCTCAGATTTGACTAATTAGAAACTTTTTTTATGAATAATACATTCCCCTTCGATAATTGAGCGCAGTTTTTTTGATAAACAATCCTTTTGATAAACAAAAATCAACAAAAATGTATAAATCCATATAAATCAAAAATCTACAAAATTCAATAAATTCAGACCTCAAAACACTACAAAAAAAATAGGGAAAGCAGCCCAAAGCTCACAGATCACAAAATCTTCTTGTTTAAAATCCTAGCTCTGAAAAGAACTTGATCATCTTGTAACTAAAAATAAAAACCAGCAACCTAATACCAAGCCCATCAGATTGGTCTTCATCAAAACTTTCTCCCTATAACAAACCTACTTGTCAAAAATCAATAATTAATCCGGCCCCACTCGATTTTTTTCCGTAAAAAGGTTCGGAATTTTAATTCCTTTTTTGGCTGAATGAACTGAATGATCACGCTTCAATCAGTCGTTCAAATTTTCAAAAAAATCTGAAAAAACTTAAATCAATTCATACCTATTTTTCTGATCCTTTGTATTTTTCTTTCAACTGATACCTTAGAATTTATATTATTAACTCTTCTTTTTTTTTGTTTTAAAATTGCCATTTTCTGCTTTTCTTATAAGCTTGTTTTTACCTCTGACAAGTCATTGATATCTTAATTAGATACGATAACAACCATAACTTTTCATCTAAATGATAAGGTTTCTTTGAATAAAAACGATTTCCTGATAATTTTTGTAATCTGGCTATATGTACTTGCATGCTTAAAGTCAGCACTTCATAAAGGTCTTAAGAAAACAATACTTGCCTTAAAACTAGCAACCTTTTTGATAATCAATTTCGTCGAAGACTATTACTAAGAACATGTTTCTTCTTGGTTTTATCTGATAAAAAAAATACTTTTATCAAAATTGCTGATCAAAACCGAAACATTAAACCCCCATCTGTCAAGCTATCACAATTTTCAAACCAAAATCCCCGCACATTCGATGATTCAAGCTCACAATTAACTCATTTTAAATCACCTGCCCGGGTATCATGCGTCAAAAGTCCATATACCTTTTAAAAAAGACAAGCACTTTTTATTAGAACAAATAACTCCAGCACATCATACGCTCCTTTCAGTGAACCACAATAAGAACCAACAAATATTTTTACCCGATATTTTCAAGAGAATTGAACAGATTTCGATATAATAGTCAAAGTCAAAATACCCCAATTGAAAGACAAAGAGTTCTTCCAAGAAGTAACAGAAAAAACGCAACCCCACCAACACAATTCAACGTACCCTCACCACCAGCATCTTCAACTTCCTCAACCCTCCTAACAACAATAGAAAGCACTTCGCTATCTACAAACCTAATTTCACCACAAAAACAGCAGAACAAATAAGAGAAAACTCATTTTACCCCCAAACCCTCCTAGACACTTCCATATTGGATAAACTACACATTGCCCCGCGGCAAACCCAGCCTAGCTAACGGCCTGATCGATCTTTTTTCTAGTTCAATTTTATCAACGTTACAAGGAACACTTTCTCTACTATCAACACAATCACTAACAAGAATTTCATCTCTAAACATCTCCCCATAATTTTAGAACAATATCTAATTAATAGGTATCAAACTCTGATAAACCCCTTCGTCTGGATTGTAACACCTTCGTAGCACTTCCTTCTTGATTGAATCAACGTTTGGAGAGGACCTAACTCTACAGTTGGGAATTAAATCAACTACAACATAAACAAGACATCCACAAAGACATACAAAATCATTATTTAAATAATATTTCAGCAAAATCTTCTAGAAGTTGAGATAACTGTTGAGGTAGGTAATCTCACAAGTCACTCTTTATCTTCATCTCAAGTAGAAATAACAGACAATCTTTGTTTCTCTCATTTTTTTGTGGGGAATTATTTTATAAAAACAAAAGATACACTAAGAAAACCATTGGTAAAACATCTTTTCACAAACCATTTTCAGGACTATGATACATATGTATTTTTATTATTGACATCACTTGATATCTTGCATCTTCTCGCACGACCTGAGCCTACAGTTCACAATAAGCCATACCCACGCTAACATCAGTTTAAAACCGACTCACTAAAAAAACCAAAAGCTAGACTCTGTAATACACCGAATGAAAACTTTGCACACAACAAAACTAAACCTGTGATAGCAGATATAAGCATCGTAGGAAAAAAAAACATTTCTAATTTTCCGCAAAATCAATATCACATCAATCATTGAAAAGCCAGTTATTTTGGATTATTTACAACCCGATGATGAAGTATCCTGTTTACCATTCAGTTCAACTCTAATCGCATTTTATACAGCACACTCATCAATCACTAACGGACATAATGGGTCAGAAAATACCTATGACAATATTTTAAAAAAAACTTTTATTTCGCTATTGAACCATATTGAATAAAATTACACTGTAATTACTGTCTCACCTGACAACTCAAAAAGCCTTTTCCATGTCGAAAACAAAAACTAGATTTTAAAAGACAAGGTTTATTTTTTAACCACATAACCTCATTCAATACAAAAGGCCCTTTTTCACCCTCTTCTGAAGGAAATTCATACATCATGGTAAAATTGACGCATTCACACATTCTGTAGCATCAAATCAAATATCACATTGTAAAGGTTTTTGCGCATGTACTACACTTTACGAACACTGGATAGCCGAAACTGGATTATTCGAAATCCTTATCCCAGATATCAGATTAAATTTTAAACGCATCAAACAAGTTCAACTTACAAGAACGTTGTCGACCATCAAAAGAGTCCATATGTTAAAAGTTACTACTTCACACTCACAATGAAGATAATTTTGATCACTCAAATTTTTGAAATCAGCTTTCGATACCAACATGGAATGGGTTCTAAACAGAGATATAACACAGCGAATTATATCGAAAAGTAGCAACACAATTGTTAAAAGGAATTGTTAAAATGTTCAACTCCAGATCAATTCACCATTTCACTCGAAAGATCAATCCACCATTTACACCCATTCACCATTTACACATTTACACCATTCACAAAGAGGTGGAATCAATTTAAAACAATCATTTTATGTCCAACTGTATTCCTAGATAATGATCACTGTAAAATATTTAAATCTAACCTATCACAGCCCCTTATCAAAACTTATGATAAATTGTAAAGATGAAATTAATTATAGTTTCACGCGGAGAAGAAATATTTTAATAATTTAACTTAGAATGCAGTTACACGTCCATTCTTCTAACCTCGCAAGAGTACCAGTATATACTAGATCTATTGAGACTAGGAAACATAAGAGTAAGACATGGATCGTTATTAGACTAAGAAGCTGCACGAATCAATCCGGTCGAAAATTAGATAGCGTGGCAATTAGACGGTACACCCTATCCGAAATTACTCTATGAGAAAGCCACGCCGGACCTAAACTGAATAATCCAAAATAAGTACCTTGATGCGTAGTTTTTCAGTGCTTGTTTCATCTATGTCATCATAGTCAATTTTTTTCACCCAGGTTTTCGTCTTTTGTATTTGTTCAACACAGACAATTTTCCATGATTCAGTGCCAATTGGATACTCATTCTGGTTGGGATCATTTTGTGACAATTCTTCGGAGGAGTTGCAATGGTTCCAGCATTCGTCCAGTACTTTCTCGATACCTTCCGGTAATTCGTCCTCCTCAGTTTCATTCTTTTCAAGAAACAAACTTGCCCGCCAGTCTACAGGAGCCTCACTGATTCCAATTAAATTACGAGTCCAACCACTAGAAAGTTTGCTAATCTTCGGATTGTGTATGTCATGAACAAAGCTCACACCTATAGTCTTATTCCCACGAGGGGTGAGACTAACGATCATGTCTGCCTCTCTGCAAACGTCCGAAGCTTCCTCGAAACCGAATTTCTCAAACTTTTCCTCGAGATCCTCCATTGTTATATTTTCCGGATTTAATCTGGGGCAGAAAACGTATTCCAATCTCTTGCTGTTTAAGCACTGTTTGTTTTTTATCAGTTCTGATTTTTTCAAATCTATTTCTTCGTAACGCCTCTCAGACATGTAGAATATTTTACCAACCTTCATAATCAAATTCAATTTGAAGCAATGAGATGGTTCCAACTCACTAAGACAGAAGTCAAAAAGCGATTCCACATTTTCTGCAGTGTAGTCAAAATAATTTGAGCTTGCGTCTGGCTCAAAACTGTCTTGTACAGTTGCTGGGTGGTTGATATCTTCAGCGAGTCTTGTTACAAAGCCAGAAACAACCATTTTTTTTCGAGGCTGCTTCCCAAAAAGTACTGCGTTCGAACCAGCCTGATCAAATTTTTGCAGCCTGATTGCATCGAAATTCGGAGTGGTATGATCAAAGGTAATTGAAGTGCTACGTTTCGAGACAATAAACTCAATTCTTTTCTTCACTTCTTCATGAACTCTGTTGCATGTAGAAATGGTATCTGCAGTAACTTCCAGGTAACACTGGCCATAACGCTCCATTTGTTCATCTGGGATGTGAACATTTTGAACTCCCGGAATTTTTTTATACTTAGCTAGTCCAGATCGATTTCTCCCAATCAAACGACCAATCACATTTTCTGGTAACTCGATTCGGTAGCTCTCCAAAACTGGTTCTCTAAACATAAAAAGCTCATCAAAATTATGAAGGAGTAGCATCAAATGTTTCATACAATAAGAACAGTTCAAATCAGTTCACTATCGTATTCAATTCACAAATGAAGCGAGACAAAAAACGTCGGGGGATGAATTTAACACAATATTCAGGGCTACTTGTCCTTCATTATTGATGTTGAACTGTTTTCTTCAACACCAAGTAACCATCAGAATTATTGATTTCGCCGTTTACGAATCATTATTTTTCTATCTTTGAAGAGTCTAATTGATTTAATTAACTTGATCAAGTCTGCTAAAATTGACCTCAATTTCGGATTCTCTCTACATTTCTGCCCTTCTTGTGTGATTTGTGGTTTTTATCATTTCCCCTGCCAATTTAAGAAACTAATGTTTGATAATCCCGAAAAGCCCTAGTTAATCTGATAGTGTGCAAATCTGATCCACGAGACAGATATTTTCAGTTCTGAAATCAGGAATTTATTTTAGAAGAGACGTATACACAATTCTCGCTCTCACATTTTTTTGCAAATATTTGAGTATAATTTTTAAAACACGTTGCACGCGTTCTGCCTTTTTTGTAAAAGTATTCAGTTTGCAAAAAATGGGAAGAAACTTTGTATTCGCGTGGGTTTGAGTTTTTCTTTTTTTTTGTTTTCCACATAAAATCAGGTACTTTAAATAATCATCCGAATGTGTCTATCGAAATATCATATTCAAACCCTTTCAGTCGTGAATCGAACGATATTGAAAAATTTTGTAAAAAATTTCGGTCAGTGTAGAGAAAAACCCGAGAAAGTCAGATACTACAAATTATTACCAGACTGGGTTAATATTATGCGTAAAACCAATTTAAAGCCCTTTCAGTCCCGAATCGTACAGCATTAAGATTTCCAAAAACATATTTCAGTGTCGATAAAAACTCATTTAAACTTTTTGATTTTTTGTCTAAATTTCGAGCATACAAAGCGAGCGAGAAGGCTCAACTTAAGCCGCTAGAAATCGCTTTTTCGTTCCTATTTTTTATTCAAGTAAAACTAATTTTGGAGTTTTCTAATGCCATTTTAGGAATCGAAAATTTCAAAAATTCGAGAAAAAAATTGTATTTAATAAAAAAAAATTTCGAAAGTTTTTTTGTTTTCCTTGTCATTTTTGCAGAAAATGTTTATTACTCTTTTCATGTTTTTATTTTCCTGTCAAATATGCCTAAAATATAGTTTTTCATGCAGATTCTTTCCTAACACGACGCAGAAAAAACAATATTTTGAAAAAAAAAACTTTTTTATTCGAGCGAACAATATTCACTAAGACTATGGTTACAATATTCACTAGACTGTAGCAGCTTTTGCTTTTAATTTGGAAACTTCAACAAAACTGCTCGTATCAGGGCGAAGCCCTTACTGTCTCGACTGCATTTAAGGTCTATGGAGCAGTAATAACATGAAAAATTTGAATGTAATAAAATAAAATTAAATTTTTTTTCTAATTTAATTTAATTTTGTGAAAACATCCCCCACATGTCAAATTAAGTACAAAGTGGTAGATTTTGCTCCTAATAACAAATCAATTACGGCATAAAAGCTTCCTTGAACCACTTGGAACAATTTCTGAGACGGATTTAATCTCGCTTAAAGTTCAATATCACACGTTAATTGTCCCAAATTGGCCAAAATGGCAATTTTTAAACCCGCTTAACTTTACAAAAAATGATCACAAGTGAAATTTTTTTTCAAATTTAAGCTCAAGACAACAATAGTTTTTGAACGATTTGAAAATTTCTTTCAAAAATGGCTAGTTAAAAAGTCGAAATTTGTCTGAAGAAAACAAACACACTCCCGAGCACAAATATTCCGTTACTTTCCTATCGAAAGCCGGAACAATAACTGTTTAACTTTTTGTTATGTTTGATTTTCCCAAGCTAGCACGTGCTAATTTTTAGCTTCTTTTTGTTTTGTTTTTGCAAAATTAACTAGATACAGATCTACCAATAGCACCAACTTCGTTTGATTCAAGGCAGATTTATTCAGCTATTAGCTTTTTGTTGTATTGGGTGATCTCTTATTTTATTTTTCGTTATGTCATGTAAAAAAAAGAAAAAGATCAGGCAATCATGGTTAGGGTATATGTCAAGAAGATGTAACACGATAACTTTTTTGCATCTTGATTTTTCTCTCAGTTTTCAAGATTTCCTACAAATATTGAGAAACTTTCATGAGCGATGCTGAAAAAAAATTTAAGCTTTTTTCTACTTTTTTTATGATACCATCACCAATCAAACCTGTTTTCTAACCTGTCCGATCTGATTTGTTCGCCTACATGAAATTACCATTAGTCGGAAGTTCTGTTTTCTCAGAGAGACTTATCTTTTTCTTTGCATTCTTTGTCCAATTTCAACGGATTGTTAAGCATTTCAAAAATATTGATCAGAGCTTATGTTGTTTGTTTTTTTTTTATGACGAATATAATATCTCGTTTTTCTCTCCTTAGTTTTTTGAGCTAAATTTTATTTTCATTTTTACTGTTGACACTTTGATAACTTTTGTTTTAATTCATATTCCTACATTTTGGTAATTACCACATTTCGTTTGAATTTATTGTTCCGACCATTGAAAATGGGGAGCAACTTTGTACACAGGTGTATTTTAGTTTTTTCCTTGTTTTTCATTTTTCACGCAAAGTCAAGTACCACAAAAAATAATCGGACTGGGTTGGGTACATCATATTAAAGCCCTTTTAGTGATTCGAACAATTCTTTAAAAAAATTCCAAAAAAATTACCAGTGTTGAGAAAAACTGGTTTTGAAACCTTTGATTTTTCGTCTATTTTCGAGCAAGTAAAGCAATCGAGTAAAGTTCATTTTGTATCAAAATTACCATTGTAGGATAAAAACTGATAGTTTTATCAAAAAATATATAGTTTTGGATGTCTAATATAGCCCTTCTCTGGCAAAAAAAGGTTTCAAAATTATTTGTAATTTTTAGTGCAGAATTCTTTTAATCCTTGTTGAGTGATTTAGAATCAGCTACTGTCTCGAAATTTCACATATGCACAGAATGTAATCCTCATTAACAAAAGTATATGTTTGAAAAGGTTACGTTGTCTTTGCACAGGAAAAAACTATTTTGCTAATTAAAATTTTTGGTTTATTCTGTTTTACGCAAATGCTCCTCTATCTCTAATGTTGTACTCTCAAGGTTGTCCAGAATTTCTTTTCATATTCATACAGATAATATTGCGTTAGACGCTTTGAGAGCTACTATAAATTTGAAACTCTTCTCTTAATGAAAGCTTTTTTCATGATTTTGTTTTCTTTTTCTTGCGTAAAACTCACGCAATTGAAATATCAACAGCAAGTTTTTTGTCTATTTGGGAAATATTTCGAAGCATACATAGATTCGGTTTGGTTTTTCAGAGTATTTTGTTTATTATTGGTCTTCCATGTAGTTAGTACGGTTTTTTTTTTTTGAAAATAGTATGCATAATTGTTATGGCTTCTCCGCAGCTCTGATGGTTCGTTCTGGATGACTCTCTAATTCGTCCTCATGATATTGGAGATTTGATTCAATTTAGTAAGATTTCCTTCTAAAAACTAGTTGTAACATCATCTGGATTCTTTTCCTGTTCTTATTTTCAGAGAAATGTTTTCATGAAATTTCTAAAGCTACAGGATTTGATTATAGCAAAAGTGCAACCAAGTGAGCAATTTGGAAAAACAAAGAAAAATCATATATTGAACTCTGCTTGCCAGCTCACGAGTAAAATTATAACAATAAAAATAAGTCATAACAAACGATAAAAAATTGTTTTCAATATAGGTTCAAAATCATTAAAAACTTTTTTGTATATAATCATCTTAAGAAAACAGATTGCCATTAGACAAAATCTGCCTCTTTTCAGGAGTCAATCAGCGCAAAAAATATTGTCGTTCAAACTAAAAATTGAACGGGCTTTGAAACGATAAATAATTCGATTCCATTACAATTAATATTCGGGGTAGATAATCTTGGCTGAAAGAGAAAACAAGCCTGCTCCTTCACATTATTCCCTGGAAATTAAAGAAAAAATCAAAAAATTGAAAAAAAATTGTTCATATCACGACTGAAAGGGTTTCCATATGATCTATCACTTGACTCATACCGATAAAATTTTGTGTTGAAAATAAAATACACCTGAATATACAGTTTATCCCCATTTTCAACGGTTCGAACAACAGTATTTTATTAATGATGGCGGTGCAAAACAACCAATAAAATTAAATTTTTTGCCATTTAATACTTTGAAATTATTCAATTTCTAATTATTAATTGTTCTGTTAGAAAATTGGCAAAATTTCAAGCATATTTAAAGACTAGAAAAAAAATTGATAACTTTTTTTTCTATAGTTTTACTCTCTGAAGTTTTAAAGACAGGAAAAAATGGTTTATTTTTTGCTCTTTTTTGAAATTTGAAAGACGATTTGTGAGACCGCTTTAAAATTTTACGGGTTCTAGTATACATTGAAAACTTGTAGTGTTTTTTTTCAAATAATCAAAACATTTCTAAGTTTTCTTTTTAGATTTTTATATGATTTGAAAAAAAAATTACTCAGATTCACAGTCATTGCAAATGATTTTAACCAAAAATTCTAAAATTTTGTATAGCTGAAGCCCTTTCACATTATATTTTTTCAAATTTCCCGCACTAAGTATACTGATTTCAACATTGGCTCTAATTTTTAGTTGTTCTGTTTAAAATTGTTTTGTTTAAAATAAGATCAATCTTATCACAATTGGATTTCAATGCCGATCTATTTACTAATATCGCGATAAAAAACTTTTCCGGTATTTAAAAAAGGTTTTTTGTTCAAGGTTCTCATTGTTTACATTATTTGGATATTTGCTTTTCTCGTTCCGTTCTGCTTTGGTTTTATCTGAGTCTTCAAGTTCTATTAACATCGGAAAACTAATGCTGTTTTTTCGAGTAGATCACTGTTTTTCTGTTCCTTTTTGATTTTTAAGGATATGAAGTTTTCATCGGATGTAGTTCATATCTAAAAGTTAGAAGTCACAGGTTCACACTCAGCGCAAAAAGTTATTAGAAAAGTTTTCAGAAGTTGATATGAAAGAAAATCCAGGCTAAAAATTTAATTTTGCTTCAATAACTTCAGTGTGACCATTGAATTCAATTTTTTCTATCCAAATGCACATCTAGATATTGAAATTTAATTCATGCTTTTTTGCTCACTATTGATTTATTTTTGTAAATGCGATTTCATTGACAACGTTCAATGATGAGAAAAACTCTTCGTCTTGAGAGGCCACGACTACCTGGAGAGATAAGTTTTTAGTTTTGAAATATTTTAATGAGTTGAGAAGGTAGCACTATCTAGATAGAAAAGTTTTTTTAATTTTGAGTTTTTTGAACGCCCTAAGCGACACAAAACCGACAAGAGATCTGTAATAGTCTTCAACTTGATGTTGCCCTTCAGCTTGGAAAAATAATCCGGAGAAGTTGTTGAATTTTTGTTCCCTTGATGACATTTTGATGCTCATGCAGAAAAGTTTTTTCACTAGCATCATGCTACAATTTTGATTTCCAATTTTTGAGCTGGGCCCAATATTTTCCTTAAAATATCCGCATTCATACTGTTTGAAGTACTACTAATATACTAGAGAAACCTTCAAATTTGGTAATTTTATGTTTGTACACTGCGCTTATTGGAATTAACATATAGGTTGAAATGATTTTGATTTTTCAGTTCAATTCCACTTTTACAATTTGAAAATTCTTGTCGTTAATGCTTTGTTTTTTTTTCTGGCATCAAATATCTTCAGGCATAATAATAGGAACGCCTTTTTTCTTTCTATCACTAGTCTAAATGTTTCTATATCAATTGCGTCATTTGCGTCATTTGTTTTCTAACATTTCTTTAAACATACTGAGGAGAATATCTTCGGCAAAAGTTCGTTTTGGAGGTGGTGCTCATCGACACTTTTCCAATTGAACGAAAAATTTGAAATTAGACAATAACAATATTATTTGTTGCTTCTCCGGCAAGGTCAGTGTTGACCAAAACGATTTGTTATCGAAGATGTGTAAAAATTTTTCTCTTTGACTTAATTTATAGGCCGCCTAAAATTTTGTTCATAAATTTTTTTTCTAGTGTTTTGCATAAATCATCACTCAATTTTTTGCTCAGTCAATTAATCAGTTTAAATTTTGATTTACTAGCCGTTTTTTCCAACGTTCGTCTTTTTCAATCCTAAGGAAGCAAACTTAAAAAATCTCGTTGCGTTCTATTTTTGTACTATGCAAAGCTGATGTTTAACAATTTATAAAAGTTTCGGCATCCACCTTTCAAAAGAAAGTCTCAAAGCAAAAAGAGATTCTTCAAAATTGCCTTCTTTCTCAACGTGCCTCTTTTTTCTGTGCATAATCACAAGGATGCTTCAAAAGAGTGGTTTTTGAAGCTCCGACTTGTCAGTAAAGCTACGTGTCACAGCAAGTAACCATTGTAAAGTATTTAATATTAACCAATCACAATCCATCTAACTAACTACCCACTTATTTGTAAGTGCTGAAATTACTTGTAATTTCAGCACCAGAGAGATTTGAATTTAACTTAGAAAATAGTTGCCTCTCCCGAGTACTTCAGCAGCCGCAACAATACCAGTATACTCTAGATCTATTGAGCCTAGCAGAGACTAGTTAAACACCCTGAGACTAGTAGTAATAAGAGTAAGATTAGGATCGGTATTAGACTAAGAAGTTGCACGAATCTATCCGGCCGAAAATAAGATAGCGTGACGAGCAGACGGTGTACCCTATCCGAAATTACTCTATGAGTTATAGTCCCGACCGAACTTAACTCATATTTTTGAAAAACAACTAAATTTTGCTTTGGACTAGTTGTCATTTTTCCCGATATGTCGCTTTGACAAAAACTCGGGACACGAAAGTCTAATAAAAGGACAAACTGCATTGAAAAGTTTGACTGTTTTTTCCTTGTATTTTACCAGAACAAAAAAACATCCTACGTGTATCAATCGACCAAAAACCAAACTGAACGGAGCAAGGCTCTATATAATATCAATTTTTCGGCTAGTTGGCAAATTGGTCAGTTTTGTTCAGAATGATGCTCTTTTGGTATTGCGACTTACCCTCTAGCTTGATTGCTTCTTCTTCCGCTTTCAGCCATCTGTTTGCAACTGAAAACTATTAAGCATTTGTCAAAATCATCACAAATTATTTTTCGAATTTAAATATTTCGGAAATATTTTCAACGGTTTTTAGTTCAGACCAAATTATTTTCCAAGCTCTTTGAAAATACTTTTTTATTCCAATTTCAGCCAATTTTACCTGCTTTTTTAATGTTTGACCCAAATAATTTTCGAGCTCTCAAAAAACGATATCTTTCGCTTTTTTTGCGGAAAATATAGTGTTTCCGCTGCATTTAATTCTTTGAAATATCAATTTTTGAATAGGGGGTTTTTGATTGGTGTTTTCTGTCGTACGCTACCCCCTCAAAATTGCCATGTCATAAATAGTACCAAAGGGGGATGTCGTAAATAGTACCAAAGGGGGACATCGCTTTCTACGCCACTTTTGTCAAAAGTTGAAGAAAGCAGGATCTCTGAACACTTTAATTTAAGCATTTCACGGACTCATCTGAAATGTCTTCAGAAAAGATCGCAATGAAAAAAATTACCCGAATACAATTATTTATTCTTAAGATGTTTTAAAAAATGCTCAACAATATTTCAATTTTTTTAAGTAGTGGTTTTGAAATGGTAAGAGGATTTGAAATTAATTGAAACTTTTTAGAACCAAATTTGGTGCTAATCAAAGTGTTTCTAATACAGGTTTCAAAGCCGTGATTAGGTTTTATTTGACAGTGAATGAAATGGTATTTTTATATGCTCTTTTGTAACATCTGGCTTTTCAATACTTGATAACACTTGTGCCACTTTTTAATATAATATAGTATAATTCGAATCAATTTAAACTCTCTAAATGATCCACTACGATTTCAATGAAAACATTGAATGTTAGATGCTTTAATTGTTCATGTTGAGTGCATCTTCAGACACCATTACTATCTTGAGACACAATCTGGACTACAGATCAGATTTTGTCATCATAGTTGTAATTTTGACTGAAATATTAAAACTTTTTTTATAAAACATTGGTTTTTTTGAGAACATTAGAGTAAAAGGGTACCCGCACTAGACTTTCATGGGAAATGATCGATTTTAATGGATTTCATCGATTTTAATCGTCTAATTATTTAAACAATATAATCGATTTTATGACCCATTTAATTAGTAGACAAAGAAAACCTAATAGACTCGATTCCTTTATTATCCATGAAACTTCAATGCGGTTATCAAAGAAACTAGGCCTGTGAACTTAATCATCGATTAGTTATCATATAAAACTATGTTACTGAGACACTGTAAATGCTGAATTACTTTGTCGACATTCGACAGTTTATGAGTTATTGGTTTATTAAAACAAAACAAGACTGCTCGCATCAGAGCGACGCCTTGAATATTCTGATTACCATAAAACGGCATAGTGTATGGAGTGGTGTTCGCAGAGGCGGATTTAGGGGGGGGGGGGCGTCCGCCCCCCCCCCCCCCCCCCTCAGGGATTCGACCCCCTGCCGACACAAAGGGTCCCCCTTTGATACTTTTTCAGAAATCCATTTTTGGCCGACCGACCCTAAAATTTTTCTAAAGGCGCCTTCGGCGCTAAGATATACTAACTTTCAGGGGGAGCGCGCGCCAAAAAAACGCGATTTTTTTGTCAAAATTTTTCAAAACGTGCCCAAAAACGGCTTTTTTGACTGTTTTTCCAAAAATTTTAAAATAGGGGCAAATCAGTGCTTTGGGAGAGCTCAAAAAATCTATTTGGTCGACCTAAAAAAAAAAAAGGTCGTCAAAATTTTCGATTTTTTTTTGAAAATCCGCCCCCCCCCCTCGAGAAAATCCTAGATCCGCCCCTGGGTGTTCGATTTAAGAAGATTAATCATCTCCTATACAAATTGATACGTTTAGCATATAGACGGAAAATATATCGAGGAAAAAAACACCACGAGCACAAGTAGTCGGTCACTTTCTTAACTGAGCAAAACCGCTGTAATCAATGAAGTTATTCAGTCCCGAACAAATAAGCCCACGAAAAAATTACTCACAGGAGTATCTCAACCTGGACTATGATCAGGATTGAACAGGAAAATTTAGTGCCAATCTAAATGAATTAGTACCTTGATTTGGAATGAACGAGACTTAAGTGGCTCAAAAAGAGTTGTTTTTCAGTTTCTCAGATTTTATGGAAGTCTCTCTTGGTGGAGGGACCGAATGATGGTAATTTATTTTTAGTCAATTTTAGCCAATCAGACTTAAATATTCAAAAATCTCAAAAATAGCAATTCAATCCGTAAAAATTAATATCGATCGATAAGAAAATAATCAGATGACTGAACTTTCAATTATCGCGAAACTGAAATCGGTTATGCAAAAAACGTTAACCCGATTTTGCGAACAAAATTTTTTTCTTGATTAGCTGCACCTTTGCTGCTATAATTTTCTGTTACGTGTTTTCGGTTTCGTGCAAAATTCATTCAGCCAATAAAAACGTCTAACGATTCTGATTGGTTTAAAGTTTTTCATCATTCGGTCCCTATCATTTGTGTTAAATTTACCAGCTACATGTTGCAAACACTTGTTGATAGATTTACAAAATACCTAAAAATTTACAAAATACCTGGAGAAGTAATCAAAGAGCATTTCAGCCCACCCAGTGGTAAACCCTGAAAAAAAATAGAGAAGAGATGATCAAGTTTAACAAATTAATAAATTTTGAAAACATCAACATGTGAACCTTCTGATGGTCTAAGCATACAAACAAATGTAAACCTTTGGAGCTATTTCAGAAAATAAATATTACCAACTGTTTAGATGTCAAAAAATACCAGATCATTTAAATGATTTTAGTCAGCTCAAAAAGAGCTCATCGAGGAAGAAAACTGTAGCATCCTTTTTTACGATTATTTGCTATAATGAATAAACATTTTCGTGAGCACAGAAAAACGGTTCCGAAGTAGTTGTCTGAAAAATTATAGCCAACAGAAGCTTGAAAAGTGCAAAAGAACAAGAAATCCGAAAAAAAAATTGATTCGAAACATAGCCAATAGGCAGCTGGAAAAGAGTCAATGAATGCAAGTCAACAGAAAACACAGCCAAAAGACAGTTGCAAAAGAACCAATAATACTAAAAAAAACACTGACTTGTTTTCTAAAAAATTTCAACTCTTTCTGAAAAAATCTCAAATCTCAAGATGCTCTTTGAACTTCTGGAGCAACTTATCAATAATACATTTTTGATAAAATTCACCCAATTTGAGAAAATGGCTAAAAAGGTAATTTTTTTTGTTTCGCAGAGAAATCTGAAAACTAAATCATCACGACCTATAGACGAGTCTGAAGCTACAATCATCGACTTAAAAAAATTTCAAAAACTGAAACTGATTGAACTTTCGAAAAAATAAATATTTGAAATGAAGCTCTTCCCGGTTAAAAACGGTGAGTTTTCAAGAGGTAAGGGAAATCTAAAATGAGTTTAAAATGGATCAGCGTGTAACGCACCTCCATTGCTTCGAAATTTCAACAACTCATAAAACAGCAATTATTGGAAAAAAACATCTGCATCTTTCAAATGTGTTTGACAGCACCAAATTACAGGCCTGGTAAATTCAAGTTTTTTTTAATTCAAATTTTGAAAAACCATAATTTTTTATATCTAAGTATATAATGAATTAAGAAACTTTACATCTCGGAAACTAAAAGCAATTGAGCAGTCGCAACCGGACGCAAGATTTGCACCTCCTGAGAGTTCTCTGATAGCCCCCATTTACAGGGTTTGGAATTTCAAATTTTGAAAAACGTCTAAATTTAAATTTTCTGAACATTTTTTGAAATCACAAAAAACGTCAGATCTGGAAAACTACAAAGCTTTGGGGAATCATATTCATAGGCAAGATTCGCAACCCCTAGGAGTACTCTAACAGCCTCCTAACTAAAGGGTTGGAATTTCAATTTTTCAGAAATAATCTAAATTTAAGTTTTCTGAAAAAGTTTTAAAAAACGTCATATCTCAGAAATTTCAAGGATTTGAGCAGTCATATTAGGAGGCAAAATTAGCAATTCCTGAGACTAAAAAGAAAAACCCTCACTGTAGAGATGGGAACTTTAAATTTTGAAAAATTGAAAAAATTATAACATGACATCTCGGAAACTAAGAGCATTTGAGCAGTCGCACTTGAGTGCAAGATTTGCATTTTGGAAATCCTGAGAGTACCTTCACAGTACCCAACTTCAAGGTTGGGATTTTCACTTCTGTAGATTTTTTTGAAATCTAAGATTTCTGAAAAATTGAAATGAAATCATAAAACTCGTCATATTTCCAAAAACACAAGGATTTGAGCAGCCATATTTGGAGTCAAGATTCGTGAGCCTTGAGATTACTCTGAAGGCACTCAATTACAGGGCTTAGAATTTCAAATTTAGTAAATTTTTTGGTAATTTGAGTTTTTTAAAATTTTTGAAAAATTATCAAAATCGTCGTATCTCATACACTATACGAACTTGGGCATTCATAACTGAAGAACAAATTTTCGATCAATGGGGGAATCCTGACAGCATCCCACTATTGGGCTGCTTAATTTATTTTCGGTGAAATAAACACGGAATTGAAATTGAAAAACTAAAAAAATCTTAACCATTGCAATATGCGATATAGCTTAAACGTGAAAAAATTCTTTCGTTATACATGTAAAAATAATAAGTTGAAAAAGATAGTGAAGGACGCATTTAAATATATAATAATACATAGATTTTGAACATTGTAAAAGGAGAAGTTGCACGTCGAAAACATGGAAAACTTCAGAGCGCTTAAGATTTAAAATGTGAAAACATAAGCAACTGGCATTTGGAAAAGAGTAATGATCGCAAGGAAACTAAAAAAAAATGACTTGTATTTTTGACAAGTCACTTTTTTTCAAAACAAAACTGACTTGTAAAAAAACAGCAAAACCTATATCTCGAAAAAATCAAGGATTTGAGCAGTCATAATAGGAGGCAAAATTAGCAATTCCTGAGAGTAAAAAGAAAAATCCTCACTGTAGAGATGGGAACTTCAAATTTTGAAAAATTGAAAAAAAAATATAACGTGACATCTCGGAAACTAAGAGCATTTGAGCAGTCGCACTTGAGCGCAAGATTTGCAATTTGGAACTCCTGAGAGTACCTTCACAGTACCTAACAACAAGGTTGGGAATTTCACTTCTGTAGATGTTTTTAAAAATGTGAAAACATAGGCAACTGGCATTTGGAAAAGAGTAATGATCGCAAGGAAACTGAAAAAAAACTGACTTGTATTTTTTACAAGTCACTTTTTTTTCAAAAAAAGCTGAATTGTAAAAAAACAGCAGGACCTATATAAGAGTGCTCACTACGTTCATTACTCTTGAAAAACTTTTCAAAATAAAAAAAATATCCGGCCTATGGGATTCTGACTGTCCTCCAGAGTCTGACTATTGCCTCACAACTACGCCAACCCCACCTACTTTTCTTTCAAACACCAGTCACTAATCCAATAAAATGTAAGAAAATGTAAAAAACCGAACTCGAACATACGTTAGTTTGTAATTTTTTGGAAAAAAAATCACTTTCTTGCCTTGCGGCTGTTAGAATATTAAGCATCATTTCAAATTTGGTACAGTTGTTTTCTAAACTCTAAATTGATGCTTTCTAAACTCGAAAATAATTAAAGTTTCTAAACTCTAAATTGATACTTGACAAATATTTTCTCAATCAAACGATTCCACTTCGAATAAAAAACGCAATTCAATTGATCAAAAGCTGTGAGTTACTGAACATGGTGAAATATTCCAAAGTTTTCACTTCTGAAATTTACTCTTGGTTGCATCAAAATCTGCCTTCGTTAACACATATCCCCAATGCTGCAAGACCTGCCGCACAACTGGTGATATCGAAGGATCGTCAAAGTTTTTTCCTGATTTGGCAATTTTACTGATTAGATTATTCTTCCAACGACCTCTGGGACCGGTGCTTTTCATCCATCGCCCAACTGGTCGCTCATCGTCATCACATCGGCGACCTTGGTAGAACCGACAATACCACTGAAACCATCCGTAAGGATCACAAGCTCGCATCCATCCGCTGCTTTCCCACATTTCAAGCGATCCTCCGCATTTTACTTTATACTTATTAACATTTTCATCATAGTGAGGACTAGCCACATGCTTCTTTATAGTTAAGCCTTCCAGCCAGTCATCGGGTAACTCTTTCCAGACTTCGTCATTATAATGCTGTTTAGTTACACTTGAGTAGATAGGTCGAAAATAAGTCCCACCAAAACTTCCCAGTTGAAGCACCTCTTTCGGCGTTAAATTTGGCCGAAAGTCCGGGAAATCGTCGAATATTAAGACACCGTTGCTCAATCTATCGGGTGATTTATCTGCTACTTTTTTAAAATGTTTTTAAAAATGTGAAAACATAGGCAACTGGCATTTGGAAAAGAGTAATGATCGCAAGGAAACTGAAAAAAAACTGACTTGTATTTTTTACAAGTCACTTTTTTTTCAAAAAAAGCTGAATTGTAAAAAAACAGCAGGACCTATATAAGAGTGCTCACTACGTTCATTACTCTTGAAAAACTTTTCAAAATAAAAAAAATATCCGGCCTATGGGATTCTGACTGTCCTCCAGAGTCTGACTATTGCCTCACAACTACGCCAACCCCACCTACTTTTCTTTCAAACACCAGTCACTAATCCAATAAAATGTAAGAAAATGTAAAAAACCGAACTCGAACATACGTTAGTTTGTAATTTTTTAGAAAAAAAATCACTTTCTTGCCTTGCGGCTGTTAGAATATTAAGCATCATTTCAAATTTGGTACAGTTGTTTTCTAAACTCTAAATTGATGCTTTCTAAACTCGAAAATAATTAAAGTTTCTAAACTCTAAATTGATACTTGACAAATATTTTCTCAATCAAACGATTCCACTTCGAATAAAAAACGCAATTCAATTGATCAAAAGCTGTGAGTTACTGAACATGGT
Organism: Symsagittifera roscoffensis; assembly: GCF_963678635.1. Classification (NCBI taxonomy): domain Eukaryota; kingdom Metazoa; phylum Xenacoelomorpha; order Acoela; family Convolutidae; genus Symsagittifera; species Symsagittifera roscoffensis. Next base: position 25,526,523 of record NC_087069.1, read on the forward strand.
GAAATATTCCAAAGTTTTCACTTCTGAAATTTACTCTTGGTTGCATCAAAATCTGCCTTCGTTAACACATATCCCCAATGCTGCAAGACCTGCCGCACAACTGGTGATATCGAAGGATCGTCAAAGTTTTTTCCTGATTTGGCAATTTTACTGATTAGATTATTCTTCCAACGACCTCTGGGACCGGTGCTTTTCATCCATCGCCCAACTTGTCGCTCATCGTCATCACATCGGCGACCTTGGTAGAACCGACAATACCACTGAAACCATCCGTAAGGATCACAAGCTCGCATCCATCCGCTGCTTTCCCACATTTCAAGCGATCCTCCGCATTTTACTTTATACTTATTAACATTTTCATCATAGTGAGGACTAGCCACATGCTTCTTTATAGTTAAGCCTTCCAGCCAGTCATCGGGTAACTCTTTCCAGACTTCGTCATTATAATGCTGTTTAGTTACACTTGAGTAGATAGGTCGAAAATAAGTCCCACCAAAACTTCCCAGTTGAAGCACCTCTTTCGGCGTTAAATTTGGCCGAAAGTCCGGGAAATCGTCGAATATTAAGACACCGTTGCTCAATCTATCGGGTGATTTATCTGCTACTTTTTTCTTCGAGGGTGATGCATGAGAACTTTCAGCACTACTGGAGGGCCTTTTCCGAGACATTGAAAGCAGCAAACTGAATCTAAAAAGACGCATCTATAATATTTTGGACAGCATCTATCTAAGCCGATTTAAATTTAAAAGAATATTTGCCCAATATTTGACAAGACGGGGGCTGAATACTTTTACAGAGAGGCGAAGTGGAGCTCCGCACTATTTACAATATATCAGTCCTAAAAAATTGAACATAATCAAAAACTCTTAGAACACTAGAACCAAAAGGAAAGTCTTTCCAAGCATGGACATAAAATTTTCGCTAAATATGCAGACTCAGTCGTTTCAACTTATACGTAACAATCGGAACTCCATAATAAAATGAAGTTACACCACTCGTCCTTCATCATCATATAAAAAGTCAAAAAAAAACATTGTACTTTATAAATCAGGGAAAGAACAATTAAGTAAGAGAAACAATAAGGATAGATTATAACATACACAAAAAATGCTTACACAAAAGGGCTTACAAACAAAAAAAGCTGAAAATTTGTTCTGAGTTGCTTGCTTGGGAAACCCTGTACTAGGGCCGGCTGCACCCTGAGCCTCAAAACCTAGCGGTTGAAAAAGATACAAATGAGCCAGTGCATTTTCTACGAAGGGCTATGGCGTTTATAACCAGTACATCGATTGCACAAGAGCTGACTGTAAACAGCTGAAGGGACGAGCGTCAAACCACCTAGTCACATCTGATATGTCCCGTGAATTGTCGTGGCTCTAAAACAAGGATTGTGAGTGGGACCAAATTTTGCTTTATAATGGCACTCAAAAAAGAATTCCTGCAATTTTCACAACAATTTTAGAATATCTGGAGATTCTCACTGAAATATGCCACGCGACCTATCTTCATAGACATACTTTCCGCGCACGCCTTTGTTTTTTGCATTTTATTTAGCTTAGGAGCCCTATTGCAATTCTGAGTTTATGGTTTGTTAATCTCAATTTCAACATTTTGCACGATATTACTTTTAACCATTGCAAAACCAACTTATTTTGGCGAGTGTTTCTTTAATTTCATCAATAGGATCAAGTTACAAGGCCATACTTCAAAATTTGCAGAATCAAACCAAAGTTTCTAAGCATCAGTTTATGTTCCAAATCAATAATTTTGCTTAAAACGTTTTCGGCTCCTACTGTTGTGGCTCAAAAGCGGGTAAACCTAGTAGACGAAGGTAAGAAACCATTGGCTGCCGGGAGGGCTACTTAAAAAATCTACATAAATTTCATTTTTACAATGTTTAATTTGAAAACGAGTTTATAAGTGATCATTCAAACCGTTCCAAAAAATCTTTTAGCAAAGGGACTTATACATGTTTAAAAAATGTTTTGGCACCATTTTTTTAGCCCAAAGACCGGATTACAAAACAACAAGAAACACATGTACTGTAAATAAAAATGACATTACGTACTGAAATCTGTGAAAAATGTTATGTACATTTCATTCTTTCAAGGAGAAAAACAATCTTGTACTCAGTTTGAATACACTTGCACTCAAACTTGAATTATATACTATATTATTGATCATGATTAATCCTTACTCGATAGAAATTGATGACTCATCAACAACAAACATTGAAAAAATCAAAATATTAAATTTGATGATTTTAGTGATCCATAAATGGAAAAATTATTGAAAACCAATTTTGCTCATTCTTTCACGGTTAAAGATATACACACTGGGTGCTGATTAACATTTTGGACTCTTTTCAATATTATCACTAAATCATACAATCTATACTGTTTTGGATCTTTATATGTCGCACTAAAAACGAAGGTAGAAAAGTACGCGGGAAATTTGATGAATCTGATTCAAAGATTTTCAAATATTCAAATCAGAAAACGTTGCGTTTTGGGAAGTGCAGTCTGTCAAGAAACATGCTTTTTGGGAAGTGCAGACTGCTTTTTGGGAAGTGCAGACGGCGAACAAAAAAATTCACAGCAAAAACAAAAAAGCATAAGTTCAGATCAACCCCAATGACCCATCTTTTCATTTATGCTTCAATATGCACACTAAGAGAGACATAGAAGCCATTACAGGTCCCATTGAAAAAGTCTAATAGGTTCTAAAAAGCAAACCATTCGATTTTTATATTTATGCTTTCAAAGTATCATTCAAAAACACAATGAGGTCAAAAATGTCTTTGCATGACATTGGTGAAAACACAGTTTTAAGTATATAAGAAACATGGTTAGAAAGAGACAGTATCACAGTATGGATATTTGACCTATGACGGATGTGATGTTTAAATATGCAAGACGAGCAGTCATAAAACGTGCTGGTGTTCAATAACTTGGTCATAACTTGGTAAAATGGCGCTTAAAATTGAGAGATGATTCAATTCAGTTGAATGAAGAAAAACAAGATTCAAGGTGAGTTGGAATTAAATCTAATTTTAAAGCTTCCGTTAAACGCAAGAAATGGTGATTAACTTGCGTTTTTAATTTTTAAGAACATTTTTGAGTTTCCAAAACAGTTAAAGCTCAATATCGATAATGCTATTTCGGTTTCTAACAAAATTACATTTTAGGTGCTTATAAAATTAATTACTTGAACAACACAATTAAAACAAATTGGAATCTGTTTTTATTCCATGTGAATTAAAAGCTTTTTTTCCCAAATGAGATGAGCCAGTGCATTGGCGAAACCACAGCCTCAAAAAAAACAAATATTAGTGAATTTTGTTTTGATTCACCGTATATAACAGATCTATTTGCGGCCCTTGTAGTTATTTATAAGCCTTGAATTGGAGAAAACCTGCTGAAGATAATTTTCTCCTCTCTCTTTTTTATTTATATTATATCAGGGTAAAGAGACAGAATATGTTTTACTAACACTTTCAGCAACGTGCGAGAATCGAAAACAAATTTGTTCTTTATTATAAACCCACAAAAGCTGAAAATGGATTGGTTTCATTCAGATAGCTAGCAAAATTAAGGATTTAACTAGAGACGCTAACAGCTTACAGAATCAAAACTCGTGGAACCAGATTCAAACTATAATTTATTATTGGTTATAATTTAGATATTTTATCCCTATAAAATATTAAAGACTAACCAATCACACTCCATCAAACTAACCCACTTATTTGTAAGTTCTGAAATTACTTGTAATTTCAGCACCAGAGTGATTTGAATTTAACTTACAACTTAGTTGCTTTCTCCAAGAGACCGAATCGCAACAAAACCAGTATACTCTAGATCTACTGACACTAAGAGATATAAGAGTAAGATTAAGATCGGTATTGACTAAAAAGCTGCACGAATCTATCCAGCCGAAAAAAAGATAGCGTGACGGGCAGACGGTGTACCCTATCTGAAATTACTCTATGAGTTAGACCTAAGAACCCAACTCACTCGAGTAAATTTTCCAAAATTACCATTTTACCTCAAACAATCGATTGAATAAACAATCGTTAGACCGATACACAAAATAACCAAAAAATACAATAAGAAACTGTTAGTCATAAAAAAATTAGAGAGATTAGGCTTCAAAACTTAAATTTTTACACAACCTGAATTATATTTAAGATTTTTTTCAAACGATTAAAATAAAGTTCAATAAGCCTATAACACATACGCCGTACATTTTTTTTTGAAATTTTAAAAATCAAACCCCGAGCTGTTTAATCGACCAAACAAAAGGACACGCAATGACCGTCAATTATAATAAGAATTGTTTCATCAAAAAAAAATCCATTCTTTGAAAATAAAGCCGACAATTAGGCAATCGAAAATCGATAACTCAACTTACTTTTTGTATTGATAAGAATCCAACTTCAACACAGAGGTGACGCGGAGCTTCGCACCACTTGCGATACAACACACTCATCAAAAAGCAGAAGAAAAGAATGAAAAAATTTTGAAAAAAAATTAGGTTAACCAAAACTTTCGTATGTTTCGATGAAGGAAACCTAGGTGCCAGGTAAAGCTTGTAGGTACGTGTTTGATATTTTTTAATTCGGCATACTGATGCGGGACAAAACTGTGATTTAAAAAATGGACTTTCCCAAAACCATAGCTGTTTCTCTACTAAATTAAGTGAGAAGTGAAAATTTTTGTGATTTTGGAATTTTCCCAAAGACAAAACCTTTCTCTGACAAAACATTAAGTAGCCGCTAATAGAGGAGAAATTTGCTCAACCGCTTCCCTCGATTGAAATTTTCATCTCAGATTTGATAGGTTAGTATTAAGGAAAATTAAAAAGTTCAAAAAACGGTCAAAGTTCAAAAACTTGACCCGTAAAATTTTCTCCTAAAAGCCGTCACTGTTTCTGCTTAAAGCAGATCGTGGCCAGCAGTGTAGAGAAAACTCCTGAAACCAGGTTTCTCGATAGTACAACTTAACATGAGATTTGGCACGGTAATTTTCGAGCTGAGTAAAAAAAATTCTTAGAAACTGTCAAAATTTCAACTTTCACTTGCTTGAAGGCCATTAATTGTTTCTAAACAATTGGGCGTTGCAAATTATAAAGGTAAGATTCGAACAGCTTCTTGTAAGGATTAAACCTATGATATCAGATTTGGCAGGATAGTTATTGAGAAAAGTCAGTCAACAAAACAAAAAAAAAAGAAAAACAAGAAAAAACAGTCAATAAATCAGAAAAATGGCCTTTCTGAGAACCATGCTTTTAGTTTGTAAAAGAATCGACGTAGCCACTTATGCAGAAGAAATTCACTCAACCTGTAATTTCGATTGAACCAAAACACCCAGGTTTGGCAAGGTAGTTCTCAAAAAACAGTCGAAAAATCAAAATTTCAACTTTGCCTAGGGCCATATCTTTTTGTGCCAAAAGAATTTGGGCGAAGTCGCGTATGCAACGAAACTTTCCACAATCTGCTCTTTGCATTGAACCCAAAAATGGAAGGGTATTTCCCCCACTATTGAGCTTCCCACTACCTGTTATCTCCATTGAACGCACAACCTCAGGTTTGAGAGGTTACTTTGATAAAAATTAACAAAAATTCAAAACAATTTTCGAATCCGTTCTATTTATTTGAACCAGAATCTCAGATTGAAAAAACAAACAAAAATAATCAAAAATATCGGTCGAACATTCCCCCACAGACTTTTTCAAAGCCTGTAGACAAAAAGGTACAGCAAAAAGATAACAGTGGAGTATACAGGCACACAAAAATGTTGGCGGTTTTTCTATAGATGATTTTTTAAAATCAGTAGAATCGTTTTTGGAAAAAAAAATTTTCTTTTGCAAAAAGTGAACAATTTTCCAAGTCTTAAAAACATTTTTTAAAAACCCAATCCCATACACTATCATAATGCCTGTTTTCAAACAAGCCGAGCGAGAATTTTAAAATCAAATTAGCAGCTGAACAAAACGTACGAAGCGGAAACAAGTCCGACAACCTTTGAGCAGACAACAGTTGAGTAAAAAAAACCTTGAGTACCCACCCAGTAGTCAAATTTGAATTTCATAAAATTGAGCATGTCAGCTGCATAGAATCATCATAAGTGATTTAACTGACTTTGTTAAACTAGTTGTTAACCCGAAAAATCTACATTCCGATTTGATAACGCTAATCGCAAGCGTGAACTTATAAAAAAAACAAGGTCCGGTCGGTAATCCAAACCGAGACCTTTGGCAGCCGTATTACCTATAGACCAAGTAAAAAGGATCCTGTAAACTTTTAATGTCCAATTACAAAGCAAGTTTAACATTTGATGGCAAAACACTGAGCGGAAAAGAGACGAAGTCAAATTACTTGAAAAAACCTAATTTTACAAAATATCCATACGTTTTTCTGGAATGATGTTGAGAAACAGTCTTATAAAATTTTGGCATTTATTTACCTAGCGGGAACTAAGCCAAAAAAAACTTGGGTCGACTCGCTTTCAGACGAAAACTAAAAGTTGTCACCACATATCCCATTGAAACTCACAAAATCATGAGAAACTACTTTCCCTCAAGAGTAGGCAATATGAAATGACTTCTGACTTAACCGATATAACATATGCCGAAACCGTTCAATCGGAAAAAAAACGACAAAAAATATTCAAAATCAGAGTTGATAAATTTACGAATTGCAGAACAATTTTCATTTTTAGTGAGTAACGGTCTATACCAGAATAAGAACCCTTGCTTTTGAAAGTAATCCTTTAAAAAACCGAACCAGAAAACATTAATGCATTCAGAGAGAAAACAAAAACCGAAAAGACGAAAACGACAAATCCAAAAAAAAAATTTATAGTAAAATGCGCAAAAAAGGAAGAACACACAAATACAAAAAACGACGGAAGTGAAAATCATAGCATACGATGTATACCAAATACACGTTGGAAAGCAAAAAGATGCAAAATATATATGTTAGCTCCGACAGTTCGTACAAGCACATTTGACATAGAAAGAACTTCATTTTGTATGTCAAATAAAGCTTTTTGACTAAGAAATTTATTTGCCACAATTTTGAATTGTGCAAGGCTCACATCAAATTTAAGAATTTTCAGATGAAGAAGTTCATTGGATGTACGTCTATTTACACGAACTAAGTACTTTCTAAAATAGACTTGTTAGTTATCTCTGAAAGTTCAAGAAATTGAGCATGAAAGAAAAAATGTTTACGAAAAAAAAATTCTAAAACCTAATAACAATAAAAAGAAGTAGTAAATTCAGGAGCTTGGCGTTTACCCGCGGGCTTATAAAATGCCATACATACAAAATAACAGAAACAAATTTACAATGACGCCAGATACAGAAAAACGTTACAAATTTGCATATAACAGAAAAAACACTCATGAGCAGTACAGGGACAGGAGGAGGGTGGAGTTCCCTTTTTGCAGGACAACTGACAGCTGTTGCATAAGATAGCAAGCAGCTTGCCCGGGGTCGGCAATAACAATAGAATTGCTCTCGAAAGTATCAGAAATTACACAACTATACTGTGTCGTTGCTTTTTTGTTACTTTAAAAGGTGTTCTTTCTTGAATTTTATAAAAACTAGCGGGTAAGAAAACTCCGGTGCTTCGAATTTTTAACAACTCATAAATAAGATTTGCATCATTTGATTGTACTCTGACAGCACTCAAAAACTAGATTGATAATTTCACATTTTGTAAAGTTTTTTTATTCAAATTTTTACCGACTCAAATTTTGAAAAACCATAAAATTTCTTTGAGTTCTTTGAAAAATTCTAAAATGACAATAAACAACACCTTTCGATAACTAAAACTTATTGAGTAGTTGAAGTTGGATGCAAAATTTGCAGCTCCTGATAATGCTCTCACAGTACCCAACTACAGAGTTGGGAATATCAAATTGAGAAACTTCAAATTTAAATTTTCTAAAAAAGAAAAGATAAAAACGTCATATCTCTAAACCTATAGAAAGTTGAGCCGGAGGCAAGATTCGTAACTCCTGAGAGCACTCTGATAGCTTCCAACTAAAGATATGAAATCCAAATTTTGTGAAACATTTTGTAATTTGTGTTTTTTCACAAGTACACTAAAAGGATTTGGGTATTCATAATTGGAGACCAAATTCGCAACCCCAGGGGAACCCTGACGATCACAATATTTGGCTGCTTATTTTAATTTTGGTGCAAGAAACACTGAATTCGCAAAAAACTGCAAAATCGAAAAAAAAATCCTTAACCATTGCAATATACGATATATCTTTAGCGTGCAAAAATTCTTTCGTTAATTATGCAAAAATAAAGGTTGAAAAAGCTTAAACACGGCGAGATAGTGAAGTCCCGCATTTAAACATATAATAGATAGATAGATAGCAACCATTGCAATAAACGATATAGCTTAAACGTGAAAAAAATCTTCCGTGTTAAGCATGCAAAAAAAGACGTTGAAAAAGCTCTAAGGTGTCGAGAAAGTGAAACCCGCCTTTAAAAAAAATTAGATAGATATAACGCAAGGATTATGTATTTTGTAAACAGATATTCGAACCAAAAAAAATGTCTTTTGCAAGAGTTATAAATAAACAAATATTTCATTTTTAGTGAGTAACGGTCTATACCAGAATAAGAACCCTTGCTTTGGAAAGTAATCCTTTAAAAAACCGAACCAGAAAACATTAATGCATTCAGAGAGAAAACAAAAACCGAAAACACAAACCGCCTTTTAAAAAAATTAGATAGATATAACGCAAGGATTAGGTATTTTGTAAACAGATATTCGAACCAAAAATGTCTTTTGCAAGAGTTATAAATAAACAAATATTTTCACATAATTATAAATAACTGAGACAGAAGAACAGAGATTGCTACAGAAAGATAAAAATACCTGTTACGATACTGATATCATATGTTGAAACACGAAAAGCTATGTACTGTAACTCCCTTAGGCGCTTTTAGAAAAGATTTTAATCCAAATGTACAGAAGCTAAACAAGCAAATTCTTAATTTAGTACGGAATGTAAAAGACTTGGGCGAAGTAAAATTGGATATTTTAGACATAAACAAAATTTTTAGTCAAAATACAGATGCTCTTAGCTCGGATGGTTTGCATCCTTCTGATGGGGGTGTTGAAATTTTGGTGCAAAGTTTTAGAGATTCTTTTAGGGGTTCTGATATTAATGCAAACACATGTGAGATTACAACCCGCCCCAGAATGAAGCAAACCCAACAATCATCAAATTTAGATCCAAAAACGGCAGAAATGTTACAATTTTTCCAAAACGGTGCAAAATTTTTTAGGAAATACTAGTTTCGCATTTTTTCTTGGTGCAAACTTTGGCGATTATTTAATTTATTTAACCTATTATGCTGAATATTAAATTCTGGTTGTTTTGTGCAATTTTTCTAATTTCCAAGGCTCAGATGGAAACTAAAGAAAAAACTATTGTTTACTGGGGCTATCTAAGCTGCCAGCAAAAGATATTATCAACGAAATGTGGGATAAATGAGCGGAGAGCTACCACACTGACTCATCTTTTCCTTTTCGCGTTGTTACTGACCCAAAGTGGGGATGTTGAAAAAAACCCTGGTCCTATCGAAACCATTGAAACAGTCTACGGTATCTGCTCAAAAAATTGTGCAAATCTTAAATTTGTTCATTTGAATTTTCAAAGTATTATTAGAAAACGGATGCAATTGAAAAAATTTCTTGATGATATGGGCGAAAACACAATTATAGGAATTTCCGAAACGTGGCTTAAAAAAGAAGATAGTGACAATTTATGGAATTTCCAACCTAGAACGCATGCGATGTTCAGATATGATAGGCAATCAGCGGTAAAAAAGAAAGGCGGTGGCGTTTTGTTATATATACCAGTCAAATTGGCTCCGAAATTGAGGCCTGATCTAAATTTATTTGATAAAGAAAAATATGAGTCAGTGTGGGTTGAGTGCAAATCTACATTTAACATTTCGAGTAAAGAAAAAATGTTAGTTAATTTGTGTTATAACCCAAGCAGATCAAACTTTATTGATTTTTTGGAACAATTAACGCTTAACATAGATAATGCTTTTTCAGTTTCTAATAAAATTACGCTTTTGGGTGATTATAACATAAATTATCTGGATAGCAAAGAAAAAGAAAATTTAGATTCTATAATTATCCCATATGGATTGAAGGTTTTTTGTCCAAACGATGAGACCAGAATTAGTTCCTCAACAAAAACTCATATCGACTACATAATCAGTGACTATGAAACAAACGGCATTGAGTTTTGTTTTGATACACCTTATAAAACCGACCATTTTGCTTCATTTATTTTGACGGATATAAAATGCGGCAAAATTTTACCGAGGATAATTACGACTTTCAATAAGAAAAATTATCAGAAAAATGAATTTTGCAATTCACTCTCCGCTCTTCCTTGGTATCTCTTATATCAATGTACAGACGCACAAAACATGTTCTCGACGATGATTTATTTAATTTCTTGTGCTCTACAGCAACATGCTCCTATCGAAAAAAAGTTTGTTCGTAATTTTAAACCAAAAAACGTGTTGAAAACGGAATGGTTCGATTCAGAATGTCAGCAATTGTTGACTAAGAAACAGAATTCACTCAGATCATATCGCAGTCAAAGCACAAGCGATAATTGGTCAAAGTACCAGTTTTTACGTAATCAAATGAGCAAATTGATTAGAAGTAAACAATTCGATCATTCAAAAAATTGTTTTTCACTTCTCAGCACTATCCAACAAAAATGGAAATATATTAACCAAGTTAGAGGTACATGTTCTGGCAACCATCGAATTACAGTTCTACAAAATTCCTTCAGTGAAATGATAACCCAAGACAAAAAAATTGCCAATCATTTAAATTATATTTTTTCAAACTTAGGCGAATTTTTCGGCGCTAAAAAGCCTCCGAATTACAACAAATCTGCCTCTGAATCTGCATCTTTTCATTTTCAACACATTACAGTGAAGCAATGCTTTGATATAGTTCGAAAAATCAATGTTGGAAAACCTCTCGGACCTTGTACCGTACCTGCTTGGGCAATCATTGACGGTCAATCAGTTATAGTTCCACATTTAACTTTTGTCATAAATACTTGCTTAGATGAGAACATTTTCCCGATCGAACTGAAAAAAGCAAACGTAACCCCTTTGTTCAAAAAAGATGACCCAATGGATGCAAAAAATTATCGGCCAATATCAATAACTTGTGCTTTTTCTAAAATTTTTGAAAAAATTTTACATGCCCAAATAACAGAACATCTTGACAAATTTCAAATAATGACACCATTTCAATTCGGATTTCGCAAAAACATTTCAACACAAGATGCTCTTGTTTATGTGACAGAAAGTATTCGAAATCAAATAGATTCAAAAAAAATCGTACATGCAGCTTTATTAGATCTGTCCAAGGCTTTTGATTCTATTTCGCATGAAGTTTTAATTGAAAAAATGCTTTCTCTCGGTTTTTCAAATGGAGCAAATGCTTTAATTGCTAGCTTCCTAAACAAACGTATTCAAAGAGTAAACGTCAATGGAATTTTTTCAGACTGGATTGAAATAAAACGAGGTGTCCCACAAGGAACGGTACTTGGTCCGTTGTTGTTCAATATTTATGTTAATGACATACAAGAGCGATTATATGAGGGTTGTACTTTAGTTCAATATGCTGACGACTGTATGGTTTTTTCCTCTTCTATAATTTCTGAGGATGCTTTGAATCGATTGCAAAAATCACTCAATAATCTAACGGAATTTTTTGCAGAGAACCAATTGAATCTGAATGCATCTAAATCGGAATTTATAACATTTTGTCAAAAAAATGATAACAAAAATGTGGATACTGATAAACTAGTAATTAGTGGGCATTATGTAGCCAAAAAATCAGAATGCAAATATTTAGGCATAATTCTTGATTCAAGTTTATCTTTTCATGCTCAAATCAAAACAATTCTCCAAAAAATGGCCCAAGGGATTAAAACTATTGATACAATTGGACAACAACTGCCGACATTATCATTAGTTGCCTTGCTTCATTGTCTTGTTTTATCACATTTAGATTATTCAGCAATTTTTTTACAACAAATTAATGCTACTTTGATGCTATCTCTGGAGAAACAGTTGAACTGGGCGCTAAAAAGAACATATTTCAGATCGAATTTTAAATCTTCTTCCCTTCTTCGCATTAGCAAATCGTTCATTGGAATCGAGAAAAGAATTGAGTTAAAGTGTATAACATACTTATACCAATATCTTACAAACAAAAAGAAGGCTTTTGAAAATACACTGAGACTACCGACTGCCAATTATAGGCTCAACGAAAGAACGAAACAAATTATTTTTGACAAACATTGTTCGACTGCTTCTCTACAAAAATCATTTTTTCATTTGACTTCTAAAAAATGGAATTCACTGCCCATAATTTTGCGCAATTTAGAAAAATCGAAAACAGAATTCAAGAAAAAATTGAAAGAATTTTACGTGAGTGAATTGAGAAACAATCCTATATGTACTAATACAAATACGTGGCGTGATTACCGTTTTTGCTAGTTCTATATTTTTTAATTCAGTTTAATTTTTCACACATTGCTTGAAAGAGAAACTGTATATACTCTGTATATACGTTGTATAATTGGACTATCTGTAAAATTGTTTGTAAAGTTTTATTACCAGCTTGTTCCTAATTCTTAAATCTTTAATTTTCTATAGTATCCGAAACTTCATATACTTTAATCAACCAATTTCCGAACTGTAACCGATTTTGTTTTTTTTTTGTTTTGTTTATTGCTTGTTTTCTGATGTTTTGTTTTTGTTTGATGTAACCAATGAATTTATAACCAATTTTATTATTTACACTTTGCTACACTGATGCCTCGGCTTTTTATTGTATAGTAATTCAAGTGTTCTTTCTTCTTCTTCTAGAACACGTTGTCTTCTTATTAAGACAAGTTTACGTAGAAGTCACTAATCAATGGTTGCGTTAGCAGACAGGTCAATGAGCAGACATAATTTTCAAAGACTTTTAATTGACTTTTCTAAGGCGACTTTTTCTAAGCAGAAACCAACATATCAAACGCCGACCAATTCATAACGTTGTCCATTATCAATTGAATATGAACTATTTCGCTGGAAAAATTACATGACTGTTGGAAAAAAGTTTTTTTTCTACCACGTATTGGATATTTCAAAATAACATTCATTTCGTCTTTTTTCAGACAAGCAGAATTGACTATAATAATAATTATTATTATCATAATTATTATATTATAATAATAATAATATGAATTTAGCGTACGCAAGGGGTTTCCCCCACAGTTTCATTTAAGTTAGTTAGACATATTTCTGCAGTTGTTTCGGGTACAGTCGCACAGAATTTTCCAGCTACAGGGGTTGGAGTCATCGAATATTTTCTCGAAAAGCTCCCACATCCATTGCAGCAACCGTCCTTTGAGTCCTATCGTGTTGGTAAAGTCCACTTTTTGAGGAACCAAATTAGCCAGCCTCTTTGCATGAAACCAGAAATTTTTTTCGCAAACAAATTTTGCAGGGCGTGTACATTCAAATAAACGAGATCTTGTATTAGCTAGGTCATTTTTTGGCGGAAAACGGTCAGAAAAATTGAAGTCCTAGTGATTATTGAGGATTTTAAATAGTAGAAGTAAATTATTGAGCTGAATGTACATGGGTAATGGCAGTATTCCTAGACGCTGAAGCGACGTTTTGTAATTAGGATCTGTTGCAATCCATTTGCATGCATTGCGTTGAACACCTTCTAAGAGTTTCATTTCTTCGACGTTCAATTGATAGCACGCTGAGCCGTATAGCAAAACTGGAATTACCATGGATTTGAACAGATTAAGTTTGGTCTTGGTATTAAGAGGCAGTGGGTTGCGCTTCAGCATGCATAGAGTGCTGAGGGCTTTTCCTCTTCTAAGTTTAATATGCGATGTCCAGCCTAGATCCGATTTTACAATTATTCCTAGGTCTTTTTCCTCTGAGGCTTTCTTAATTAAAATTGAGTCGAAGTAAAAGTCGCTACTTGTGGCACGTTTAACCGGTAGGTGAGTGCATTTTGACGCATTGAACGCAATCTGGTTTTGTTGAGTCCACGTAAAGATGTTATTTAGGTCTTTCTGAAAATCTGCGTTAACTGTACCAATTCGTAAGAACTTTGCGTCGTCTGCGTATAGAAAGCTGGTGGAATGTTTACATACACTTGGCCGTTAATCAGGGTACAGGACTTTATCCTCCACGGTAATTATCCTCCAGGCGATATCCTCCAGTCGATCTGTCGCTCCTGCAGCTCAACCAAGGGTCGCGCAAGCTCATCTAAGGTGGTTCTAAGACCTATTTTTCACGAGGAAGCGAATGGGCCTATCCCGGAAGCTCTACGAGCAAGCTTTGTTAATTTTCAAGCCAACTGAAGCAACTTCGTCAGTTTTGGACCTCATTTTGAGCTTGTTTACGGCTCGGGTCATAACTTTTGAACCACTGGTCGCACAGCTCCCATCTTTTTCATGCAGCTGACCATGAACATCCAATTTCATAAAATTGGGGGATAAAAATGGAGGAAAAAGACCCTGTTTGAGAAATGGAGGATAATGGTGGAGGATATCGCCTGGAGGATAATTACCGTGGAGGATAAAGTCCGTTTCCCCGTTAATCATGACTAGAAAAAACAATGGCCCGAGGATTGATCCTTGAGGAACACCGCTTGTGACATAGAATAATTGGGACAGACAGTCTTTGATTTTGACACACTGTGTTCTATTTGTCAGGTAGTTATGAATTAGTTTTAAAATTTTGCCTCTGATTCCCAGCGAGTAGAGCTTATCAATCAGAATACCGTGATCTACTTTGTCAAAAGTTTTCTCAAAATCGGTATGTATCACGTCTACTACTTCATTTTTGCTTATAGCTGAATATATGGTATCAAGAAAGAGCAGCATTTGAATGATCTCTGACCTTTTCGCGCGAAAGAATTTAGGGCAGGTAACCAGGGGAGTTCGATTGTCAAATTTGTCTGCTTAATGACCTGTCTGACTACTCAAATGTCTACTTAAAAGATTGAGGTCTAAATACAAAAAACATATGCATCACCTACAACTTAAAGTAGGA
This sequence comes from Symsagittifera roscoffensis, assembly GCF_963678635.1. Taxonomy (NCBI): domain Eukaryota; kingdom Metazoa; phylum Xenacoelomorpha; order Acoela; family Convolutidae; genus Symsagittifera; species Symsagittifera roscoffensis. The sequence goes on from NC_087069.1 coordinate 25,541,670, forward strand.
GACAGAATAATAACATAATTAACTGGCTTCAATCACATTCAACCATATCCAAAATCAATCATAGTTGGGCAAACAAGTTGGCAGTCTATAGGTTAGCATAGACAAAAAAACTTAACTAAATATTTTCGAAGTAGTTCCCGAGGAATTGAGGAAATAAAGATCTGCTGTAAATTTCTCTAAAAGCAGATTTCTGGGACAACTATCACATTCAGCACTCCGCAACTAGAATGACACAAAAAAAGGACCCTTGCAGTAAATACTGTAAGTCAGCCTAATTGTTGTGATAAACTTATTAAATAGATTTCCTTTCCCCGTATACAAACTGTATATTTTCAGATATATGCCCTAGAGCTAAATCTATAATCGCTTTATTGAACGGAAAAAATAGCAAAGTCCTGCTGCTCTAGGTATTGCAGGTGAAGATTTATGGTGCACTTTGTTGGCGCAAGCTCTTTACGTGCGGCCATCGACGCATCCCTAGAAATTTCCAACGAAAAATGTTCCCCATCCAGACATCAGTATGAGGATTGAGCATCAACCCTGCCACAAAAAAGAACTACCAGTCAATCCAGAAGAACGAAGAAAAACTTATTCTGTGGCACGACTTGATAAACAATACTGAGGCCCCCCACCACAGCAACAGTTGGAAACCTTGTTCCGTAGAACTACTGCTTTCGATTCTCCACGGACTGCGTCAGCGGATCGCACCAATAGTATACACAAAACGAACCAACACCACAGACATACTCAAAAGATTGAGAACATTAGACATCCTCATTAATCCAGTAAAAAAGTTATTATCCACAAGAAAGAGAAAGAACAACAGACTCTTGCGAGATTCGAGTGTAACATTCGCCCAAATACTACACAGCGACGGAGCGTAGAAAAAGTACCTATTAAAGACTGGCAGGCGTCAGTTACCTTAATCCTACTCGTTTTTCACCGTCTCGACCTTGCCAGTTGATTTTCTGGTCTGTTAAGGCTAAGTAAAAAGTTTTTATTTTTAGGCCATCAGTCAAACGACTTTTGATCAGCTTTCGTTTACATGCGAACACAACCACATAGCTGAGTCTCGGATCCTCAGACTACGTGATTGCTATTAAAAACACGGCTCGAATACCTTTAATATGTTTTTGGGTGACAGTTCTTTATTAAATCCATTGGAGATGGATTGACCCTTTCCTTTTTCTAGCTACTCATACTCTAAAATATCAAACAATACCGGTGTTATTTCAAAGTTCTATGGCATCAGAGTAGCTAAAAAAATAGTTTACTGCAGTCCTTCAGTATATAGCAGTCTCTGGGGGACCAAGTCTCCGCTTCCGTAATCTTCTCGTGATAACGTTCTTATCTCTCCCAATTTGTGGCACGGGAGGGTTCCGTGGAATATTCCTTCCCCACGGAAGCTTCCTTTTTCACTAATTTCCACTGCTAAGGATCCTATCGTGTGTTATTGCCACGATAAGAGACTCCGTTTTTCTCGTGTTCCCGTACGACCGTTTCTCACTATATTTGTTGTTGTTCTGTTTTTTCGTTCCCTTTTGTCAAAATGGCCGTCTTTTTTGTGTTTCTGAGAAATATTCACTCTTTGATCGAAATTTTAAAAATAAAAATTCTAGAATATTCCTACCCTCCTTCGCAGTATTTTTTCGTTACCTAGGCCTTTAGTCGTTTTTTTCTGTCCCGCCGGAAGGTCGCGCTGTGCCAGTCTGGCAGAATGGCACATTCTCCACGGACAAGTCCCCATCAATGTCCCTACTGATCGCATAACACCGGGTTATCGTCAAGTAGTGTTCCAGTTCTCTGTAATCAATCTTACAAATCGCATGAGAAAATGAAATTTATCTACTCCACCTCAACTCACTACGTGTCACAAATGGCATCGTACTACATCTCACTGCCTTTCAACATTTTCACAAAATTTGCACCATGAGGAGTGTCCTAGATAAAAAAAAATTTCTGACTACTTACGTCATCTAGCCATAAAACTTATTTTCGCTCTTTGTGATTGAAAAGTTGGGACGTGGCACGGTCACGCACCCGTTAAAATTAATTTAACGTCACTCACCAAGTATAATCAGTTATTTTTGCGGTCCTATTCGATATTAAAACTAAGAAACTCTGTGGCTAGGAAAGTTATTGAGTTACTCACCCTTTCCGAGCGAGTTTACTCAAACTTACTATGTCGCCACACAGTGAAATTGTGTCATACACAGGTTAAAAATTTCAGTCGTGTTTAAATAGGTAAATATACTCACCTATGTTTTATATATATACATAAGTAGCACAACTAAAATTTTCTTTCAACAATTTTAACAATTGTAAAAATTTTCAAAGTTTGGTCTGACCAAACTAGATCAAAACAAAAATTTTAACAAGTTCAATAATCAAAACTTGGTTGATTAGTTCAAGTTTTAACACACAAAGACAATCAAGTTTTTTCTCCTTCTCTTCCTTTCTTGTTCACGTCTTCACTTATCCTCTTCGTTCCATCATCTTCATTCCATTGCTTCTCCATCCTGATCTTCAGCTTCACTGTCTTCTAGGACTTTTTCCAACATGTCCATGGGGTTGCGGGCCGTACCCGAACTCTCCTGTTCCAACAGCCTCGGTTTGCAACAAGGTAGCAGGTCCACATTCAGCTTTTGCTCCCGGTTCCTGCAAAAGCTGTTATGAAGGCACAGGCTCTCATTTCGTTCTAGGTCAGCTCTTAAGACCTCTTTCTTCTCATCTTCAGTTACACAAGGCGCTCCAGCTACTCGCTTCACCGCCGTGGTGACCGCGTTTCTGTGCGTTAGGAATGCTCTCTTATAGGCTCCCGGTCCTATATCTAGCTGGAAAGATTGATAGGCTCCCGTGTTCCTCGACATGTGACGCTTCGCGCGTTCATACATCCAAGACGTCATCACTGCACGGAACCAAGTCATCAACCTTTGCCTTGACCATATTCTTTCAATGGCTTTGGGTATTCTCAGAACCTTGCAGGTGGTTCTGAAAAGATCCAATTCGCGGCTCATCTTCACGTTGCTCAGCTGCTCAGGAGTCGGCACGGCCATCTCCTGTTCACTTGTGTCCGCGTTAGCATCCAACCACCTCACTGCCAGCATGGCACTAACCACCACGATTGACACCTCTTGATTCTGATCGGGTAAACCTGTAGAGTACAACTCCTCCACGTCCCATACTAGCATCAGAATCCCGCGTTTGGGGTACCATAACGTCTGCGCCAAGCAGTGGCAAGGATACTCCCCATGGGTTCTCAATATGTTCCTTCGGGTCCGATACCCTGAGGCTCCCAGCAACGGTTCTACCTCCATCATAACTCGGTGCAAATCGTCTTTCTCTTCTATGGTGGGGAATTCAGTGGGTAATGCTCCACTCGCTTTCTGCTTCTGGAACTCGCTCACATTACCTTCGTTCAATCTCAGGAACTCTTCACCCACTACGTCTTGCAACTCGCCTTCAGATCTCTTCGGGACTGCCCGAAAGAACTTCGCAAACAAATCATATGACCTCTCCGACATTCTGGCCAACCTCACGCACTTTTGCACAGAGAAAAAATGGTCAATCAACACCTGCTGCGTCCTCGCATCCATCACCACCATGTGCGTAGGATACCTACTATTGCAATATGGTGCGGAGCTTGAACCCACCAGATATTTTGAACCAGTAGGTTTATGATAGGCTTCACTATCCTTCAGATTCATTTCATTTTCCAGAGCTTCTCGCCAGCCTCCAGTCTTCTGCTCTGTCTGCAATGCTCCAGGGAATACTTCCACGCTGAGGGACGTCACTAGCTCATGGGCACGCTCCAGGCGCTCAAGCGATTCTATCGAGCTCGTCATGCTACAAAATCCCAAGGCTGTGGTCAAGTTTACATCCGTCACCCCATGACAGTCCGCGACCAACTCCATGCCACTCTTATCCGACATGCTCAATCTTTCATACAATCGTGCCAGTTGTCGATGCTGCTCGCTCAGCGTAATCAGGCAGTGTCCCAAATTGCAAACATGTCCTTCCATCCCACTATGTTGAGCTAAACAGGTGCCTTGCTTCAACCAATAGCTCGATGGACTTTCCTCGGATAGTTCCGTGGATGGGTTGCTCTTCCGCTTCGTCATCCTCATGGCCAAAAGATGGTGTATCATGGCCAGATCATGTAGACTCGAATCATCATCCAGGTCTAACCTGATATCCGCCGTCATGTCCCAGATTAAACCGGCGTTAGGATGGGGACACCAAGAAGGCTTCATGAGCTCCCACATGGTTACTAGGCTGGTTTTCAAGGGACCGTCCCAAGAACCACAATCAAAACTCACTTGCCTCTTCAGCTCAGGAACCGAGGGTTCGACCACTCGTTCTTCTTAAAATAATTCCCAGCTTGGGTTGTTCCACCATCAGCATTCCAGTTTCCTTAATCCGTTCGACCCAGAAATTGAGCACTATGACTTGCTCATAGTCGAAGTACGCTTCCCTGGCTTCTTCATTCACGAAGGGATTATACGTCATCCCCGGTATGCCAGACACATATTGGAACGACTTCAGTTTCCCTAGTGTTGCAAAGTCTTTTTGTCCCCTGACTGTTTCAATCAACTCCCGGCTCACTTTCAATTCTTTGTTGGAATACCTTCTCATTTCTTCCAACTTGCGATAGCTCTCCATGTCATTCGACTCCCTATTTGGTACAATCAACGGCATATCCTGATATAGTTCCAGGAGTGCCCTAAGGAAGTTTCTTTCGCAATCAACTCCCTTTTGCCGAATGATCTTTATGCATTCTCCCAAAACAGGAGTGGGGATACGATCCACAACGAACCTTACAAAGCAAAGAGCATCCTTACGCTTAGCCCAGGCTATCGCGGAATCGTCTTTTTAAATCAACGCTCGTAGGGCTTCCATCAACTCCAGCTCCTGTTCCTTTGATTTCAAATCATTACTGGCTTCATATTCCGCCTTCTTGATGCCCATCAAGCACCAAGCCAACCGTACTTGCAGGTCAGTTCTCGAGCATGGATGAGCCAGGTACTCTGCCACCGTCGTAGGTGCATGCATCGTCTCGTCGAAGTATCTTTGGAGGGCCGCCCTCCAAGAGATTTCCAGCAGTTTTTCCAGCCCGATTTCGTTCGCCTCCGAGGACATTACCGTGCCGTATTCTTTCCGATTTAAGCTAGAATTCTCCGTAAGCCCTTTCAGATATTCTTGCATGGCTCGCTTCTCGCTCCAAGCCATCAGGTGCCCTCTCGCGGAGTTCCTCGCCTTCAACATCTCCACATAACCCCTGCTGGGTCTCCCATGTGGACCGATTCCGGCACAGTGACTCGACTGTACTCGACCACCTCGAGTTGTCCCTCCAGTTTCATCTTGGCCATGTTGGTTCGCGAGGGCCTGTAATCTTCAAGTCCTCCAGATCCACACTGACTGATAATCTACATCTCTAGCTTAGTGTCTGCTAGGGTTCGTGCAGTCTTCTTTGATTTCGTGGCTGTCGTGGTCAGACCTGCCAAGAGCATAGGGGGTATCGGGTTCTCTTTTTCTCCCCCGGTCAGCGTCGCACCATCTCCTTGCCCGCTCTCTCCTGAACGACCTGCGTTCGTCAAAGAGGCCACCACTGCGCTGGCTTTTGACTTCACCACTCTCTGGTTCACGGCTCGACTTCCTGTCTTCCCTTTCAGCCGGTTCAGCCACTTTCTGGCTCGTCTAGCGGGTAATTTCTTCGTGACCTGCTGATCATCGGCACTGTCCTCTGTAACTGACTCGGTCAGAACATCAGACTCCATGGAGTTCATTATTTTCTCCAGGACCTCACGCATAATGGGTTGGTTCAATCCCACCTTCATTATGGACTGCGTCCCATATCGTCGTATCACGTCCCATGACCTTTCCATGAAGTTCAATCGGCTCCAGGTTGCCCCTGTCTTGCTTTCTAGTTCACTTTGGTATCTCTCCCATTCCTCTCCCGGTAGCGTACTCAGGAAGGATACCCTCATTGACTCTTCAATTTTTCTCCTTCTCGGTGACTCATGGAGCAATCTTTGTGGATCCCTATTTCGGTACTCTTTCGCCTGACTTATTGGGTCCATCGGGGATAAGTCGGCCGACGCCTCCTTTGTAGGGGACATGGAAGACGATGGCGTCATCAGCAATATACTCCCATCGACTTCCCCATCGTCGTCCTCACCGAACCGGTATTCTAGCAAGTCTCTCTCCAACGCTCCTATATCCGTCTCACCCGGCTTTTCTGTCTTTCCCCCGATGTCGTCATCGTCCTGATCCATCAATTCATCGTCATTCGCATCAGGTTTCGGCTTAGGTCTTGAAGGGCCTTGTCGTGTGTCTATGCCCGAGTCCGGCCGCGCCGGTACGGTCAGGTCTCCTGCATGATAAAACAACTCATCATTCACCAGGAATTCTACAGATTCCTCGCCATGTGGTGCTAGGTCCTCTATCGTTATATATGAGCCTCCTCTGCACTCCTTTGCCACTTCCAGCATCACTACTTTCACTTCTCCTGACCACTTCAGTTTTGATAAGTCATCTGTGGGAGCATAAACCTCGTTCCACATCTCAGCCGAGACCTCTGGTCTCCTGGAAGGTGGTGCTTTGATCTTTTTCCTGCTCCAAGCATCAGGAAATGTGAAGTCAAACGTGTGCGCGGCTGCAACGTTCCAACTGATGAAGCGCGGCTCCATCCCTTCACTCCACTTCGGCATTCTCCTCTCTGCATCACGAGCTGCTCCGATGCGAGGGGCAATGACGGGAGATGTGACTCCCAACAACATCCTCCTTATCGGTGGGTATCGAGGGCGTTGGTCTGGCAGCGGCCTGGACCCGGAAAGCCACGCTTGCTGGTTCTCTTTTGCGTGTGCGTAGGCTTCTGGCAAGAGTGGAACTCTCATTGCCGCTCCTGAATCTTTCACTACTGGTCTGAGATTCCAAAGGTTTGGGTTAAACTGGATGTGGGAAAGGTCTTCGCGGCCCATTCGGCACTTGGAGTTGTTGTTGAAATCCATCAACACCCAACCTGGCTCCGCTATTCTTCCGAACAGCCTATCGTCGCTGGCCAGCCCTCTCAGCTCCCTCTGCTCTACTCAATTCAGCACGGAACAATCCACGACTGAGACCAGGTTGACATACAACACAGAATTCCTGTATGCCTTGACTTGCACCTCCAGAAACACGAAAGACATCACCGGTCCATACACCACCGTGACGAATTACCGCAGTCCGTGAATCAGAGCCAACGGATCGATCCGCATCATGACAGCCAAATCTGTCAGCAAGGGCATGCCACAATACTGCTTACATTCACCCGCATCCGTCGCCATCTTATCTTCTCCCGTGACACTCCTGTTCTGTTGCAAGAGATATTGGAGCAGGAGAGTCCTCCATTCTTTCATCTTCCTGAGCGAGGCGGTTTCTAACTGCGCGTTGAACTCACGACTTGTTCCCTGGAGTTGTTCAGGGTAGCGCAACAGCACAAGCAAATCACCCAGTCGACCGTAGGTCATGGCAATCAGAGTCAGGAGTCTATCCAGTCTCAAATCTGCCAACGCTTGGGTGAAGAGGTTCGCCGGCCCCTTCACGAAATTCTCATGACCAAATGTCACGTACATGGCTAATATCAGGCCAATCGACAGCTTCCTGATATCCTTGACGAAGCTCGCGATCAGGTTCCGAGATGCCCTTGGATAGCACGTCGACAGGAAGGATGGCGTCCATCCCACCCCCATTCCACCCAAGATGGCATCTGATTGTTCATATTGTGCCCTCGTTGCCAGTACGTCAGCTTGGAACTTGTCCAACGACATCGTGTTTACATCCTGCATCAATTTCAACATCATACCCCCAGCTAACTCCCGGACATCAAACAAGTTCTTCAGATTTGCGTGTATCTCTTTGATCGCTGCCGGCGCATGCTCGAACGCGTCCTCTCCAAAGGTGCACAGTCTTGGTGACAAGTACAACCATAAGTTGTTGTGCAGCTTCGTGCGCAAGCCATTGCCATGAGATCTTCTTCCGCTGATGTCATGTTTTTTCTGACTTTCCTTCCCTGCTCATTCTCTGCGTGATCCATCTGTCTGAACCAGAGATCGTCAGCCACCTGTTGTACTAACAGATGATCGTCATCTACCCCTGGTCTTAACTTCAGCAATCTGGCGAAGTTGGACAGCTCCAACCCCAGAACCTCATCTAACACCAACAGAGTTGTGCGACAATTTTTGAGTCCCTGTATGGCATTGGAAATATTAGCCCAAACGGCAGGAAGCTCAGATCGGGATGGGTAATAATTGTTGGGGTCTACCACTCTGTTCGGGGCAGGAATTATTAAGTTGAACCGTCCCTCTGCTATCGTTGGGACCATCGTGTACACAAACTGAAGGGGTTCTGGCAATGCAGCGTACCCTGGCGACAACACAAAGACCACCTTCACTACATTTTGGGTGAAACGTTGTTTTGCTGCTGTTTCTACCTCAGCCATCGCCGAGAGCAATGTCATTATCGCCTACCCTATGACCTCGTTGCTCGGGATCGACTCATCCGTCAGACGTGACAACAAGCCCCTGCTTTGCAGATGATCATTCGAGCCTGCAACCACTATCACCTGCGGCTCCATGCTGACCACCCTTCGCACACTTATCATCATGCGTATTGACTGTCCCCAGTCCAATTTAGGCGCCGTCAAGAAAATCACGTCGGGCCAAAAGAGAGAACGGGGCGTATAGAGATAATCCGAACTGGCCACAATCAGGTACTTGGCAACTTTCATGCCCAAGGGATCATAGGCGGCAAACAGCCCGTCATCGAATGGGGCCTTCAGTTCCCCGTATCTCCTGTCATCTCCATTCACCGTGGTCACTCGGGGGTAGTCTCTTGAATATTCGCCGGGCGTCTGACCAGGTGGTTTAGCAAACTGCCTGTACTTCTTGTGATGCTTGTTATTAGGCTTGCTATCCGTCTGAAACTAGCCCTTACGAGCAGGTGGCGTCAGTTCCCTGGCTCTCTGGCGGACGTCCGTAAGAGACCGGGTATTCAGAGTAGTCGTGCCGCAGCGTAGTCGTGGAGCTGAACTGCTCCTCCTTTGCTAGCAGCCAATCCACGCCCGGTATCCGATATAGTCGCGACACTGTGGGACTTTCTCCGCCGATCATTCTCATTGCGTCCTCCCGACACGTCAAGGTATTCATGTTCAACTTCGTTGACATGTCCGTCTTGTACTGTCCCCAATGACTAGGGTCTGGTCGGTTCCAAAGCAGCACGCTGCCTGGTTTAACTCGATCAGCTGGCACGGCGCTCGTCCACGGTCCTGCTGCTGAAGCAGGGTTTGCCGTAGCGGGCGGGTCGTTCCTCCTAGACACGGTCTGGGAGTTATTCCTGTTCTGATCAACTGATTTCCCGAGTCGGCTTTCAAGCGGTTGTGTTCTGGGAGGAGCAGCAGTCCCTAGCCTTGCTCCTACGTTTGAGCTCGGAGCGATGTTTTCAGCTGTAGCCGTCTCCGTTGCCAAGGGCCCTAGGCGGTTGACTAGGGATTCGGGCACGCTTGCCCTTATTCTATTTCCTCCGGTCAAACTGGTCCAAGCCAGAAAACTGGTCGCCCTCGACTCCTGCTCCACTTCCCTCAACTGTGTCTGAAATACGTCATTGATCCAGTGTCTCCCTTGTTGGGTGTTGAAATGTATCCCATCTCGGGTGAGCGCGATGTGATCAGTCATGCGCAACATGTTCTCGAGATCCAGAAGTCGCAGCTCGCCAGGGTTGTTTCTCACCAGACTGCGGATCATTTCGTTCCGTCGTGTCACTTTGCCATTCATAAAATCTGCCACTGTGGTGCCCACCATCGGGTTCTGTGGTATCGTGCATAGCACCACAAGCCGGGGCCTACACTTCTCCTTTAGTTCGTTCAGGAGGCAGACCAATAGAGGCTCCCACTTGCTCTCCGGAGTCACTGGTGCTCTCGAGACGTCGTTGGATCCCAGCATTATTACCAGCGTATCCAGCTGATCTTCGCTTTGGAATTCCATCATCTTGATGACCTGAGCCACTAAGGCTCCTCCAAAGGACAGAGTGGTAGTCTGACCATAGACGAAGATCTCATTCAGATCCCTCACCAAACTGTCTCCTATGATCAAGTGGCGACTCCCTGGGGGAATTACCTGGTCGCTCGTAGCGGGGTTCCAGCTCATGTCATTTAGGCAGGCTCCGCGGCCCCTTGCGTGAACTGGTGACGTGCCATCAGATTCTTCCTAATGTCTACCACGCGGGACTTTTGAAAAGTTCCGCCATGCGCAGTCCCCGAGGACGCTACCGTGCGGGGTGCTCGCTCCGAACTATTGGATGAATGATCACGACGTTGGGAAGGAACGATCCTACCCAATGTCCGCCCAGTGGTTCTGTTAATCTCATCCATTGTTGCTCTGGCCACTTGATTAAATGATTCTTGGAACTGGGGAGCGAATAGGTGTCAGAAGGGTCTGGTATCGTGTTCCTCTGACTGGGAGCAGACTGTTGTGTCTGCTGAGGAGCCTCGGGCCCTCTCGATGTACACAGCTCCTATACTCTTGTCTTGGGGCGTGTGTCGCTGGATCCCTCCGAGGACTTCATCGTCGCCAGAACTTCCTGTGAAACTTGGCTCACCTTTGCCATATACAGCTCCTTCAGTTGCTTTATTTCATCCTCCTTGTAGGCCACCTGCAGATCTTCGTACTTCTTTTTCCATTCGTCTCTTTCTCGAGCTATCGCCCTATACTCCTGGAGTTTGGCACACAGCTCGCTCTGATCTCTCTTTTCTTCTCAAACGTCTCAATCTTCTCCGACGTCTGGATCTCTATTTCGCTCACCCTCACTCTCTTCGGAGGAGGAGCAGCTGTTGGAGAGTCGACTGAATGTGACGGGCCTGGCCCATCACGTTGTCTTTTCGCTCCAATGAGCGGCTGCGCTTGTTGGATCGGCAAGGGCATCTCACCTAGCCGGTGGTCCCTCTGTTCACCTAGTCCTGGCTCACGAGCCAGGTCGTGGCCAGACATTTCTTCACGCCGCCATCTCATCAGTCGGTTTCGACCTCTCTCGGCGGTCCCGGACTCACCGAAGGCCAACATCAACACCACTTCTGTAGGGCAATTCCCTCGACCCTCTCGTCCTAACGCATTGAGGAGCGCGACCACAAACATCGCCAGCCCCGGGTCTTCTCGTGTAAAGTCACAATCGATCAGCCGCTGATAAATCTCGTCTAGAGACGCTCCTAGACTCGCTGAGAGGAATTCCATTAGTTCATTCGTGTCACCCATTCCTCGGGCCCTCTCGATGTACACAGCTCCTGTACTCTTGTCTTGGGGCGTGTGTCGCTGGATCCCTCCGAGGACTTCATCGTCGCCAGAACTTCCTGTGACACTTGGCTCACCTTTGCCATATACAGCTCCTTCAGTTGCTTTATTTCATCCTCCTTGTAGGCCACCTGCAGATCTTCGTGCTTCTTTTTCCATTCGTCTCTTTCTCGAGCTATCGCCCTATACTCCTGGAGTTTGGCACACAGCTCGCTCTGATCTCTCTTTTCTTCTCAAACGTCTCAATCTTCTCCGACGTCTGGATCTCTATTTCGCTCACCCTCACTCTCTTCGGAGGAGGAGCAGCTGTTGGAGAGTCGACTGAATGTGACGGGCCTGGCCCATCACGTTGTCTTTTCGCTCCAATGAGCGGCTGCGTTGGTTGGATCGGCAAGGGCATCTCACCTAGCCGGTGGTCCCTCTGTTCACCTAGTCCTGGCTCACGAGCCAGGTCGTGGCCAGACATTTCTCCACGCCGCCATCTCATCAGTCGGTTTCGACCTCTCTCGGCGGTCCCGGACTCACCGAAGGCCAACATCAACACCATTTCTGTAGGGCAATTCCCTCGACCCTCTCGTCCTAACGCATTGAGGAGCGCGACCAAAAACATCGCCAGCCCCGGGTCTTCTCGTGTAAAGTCACAATCGATCAGCCGCTGATAGATCTCGTCTAGAGACGCTCCTAGACTCGCTGAGAGGAATTCCATTAGTTCATTCGTGTCACCCATTTCTTATCGTGTTGATTCTTGTGTCGTGTAGTTTCTTCCGGTTCGTTTGATTCAATGAATTCAATAAACAATTTCTGATCAATCAAGATCTAAGAAACAAGTCGCGACTTAAAACCTTCATTTTTAGATCAAACATCATTCAAATCTTTAAAACTCCTTCATTGAAATTCTCTTCTCAATTCAAATTTAAAAATTTAGCAGCAAGGTGGATCGTCCACCTGTATCTTTGTCAGGGTAGCACAAATGAGCGCTGTCACCTTGATTACCTGGAGTATTCTAGGTCTTTTAAGACACAAAACATAAAACATATCATAACAATAACATAACACATAAACATCACACTTTTACACTTATCACATAAAAACATAATCCCTAATACTTTATGGAATCTCTGAGGATTTCACACTTAGAGGGTTTACATTTCAGACCCGCCTGCTTCATGCAAGAAAACACCTCATCCAACCTCTCTATGTGGTCTTCTATAGTTGGTGTTGCAATCACGACATCATCGACATAATACATGATGAGATTCCCGTTTTTCTTAGTGACGCTCGTGAGTGCCTGGGCCATCAGTCACTGGAATGTGGCAGTCGCGTTGCACAATCCGAGCGGCATCCTCTTCCACTGGAACAATCCCAGCTCGCACGCGAAGCCAGTTTTTTCTCGATCTTGCTTTCGCAGTGGCACTTGCCAGAACGCAGAGCCCAAATCTAACGTCGTGAAGAACTTCGCGTCTCCCAGCTTGGATAGGCTCTCATCGATGCGTGGAATCGGGTATGCGTCCTTTATAGTCACTGCGTTCAGATAACCGAAATCACAACAAAACCTGAGTTGCCCCCTTTCTTTTTCGCCATGACCACGCCACAAGCCCACGGCGACTTCGACGGCTCGATCATGTCATACTCCATTAAAATCTCGATTTCGTTCCTGCACGCTTCTGACTTGTGAGGGGTTATTCTCCTCGCCCCTTCCCTATGAGGTACCGAGCCCTCTTCTATCTCAATCTCGTGTTCTACAAAATTACAGCAACTTATGTCGGCCTTATGTTTCGAAAAAACGTCTGCGTTCCGACTTAGCACCGCCCTGAGCGAATCTAGTTCCTTGTCTGATATTTTACCCTTCAAATGTTCTAACTCAGGTAGGACCGGTCTATTCGCTGCTGACTCTTTTTCCGTCGGCCTCTCGGGAAAATTGGAACAACTAGACAACCCATCATCTGTTTCCGACTTCATTGAAAACAATTTCCTAAAAGATTTCATCTTGGTTTGCATGCAAGGGACATTTAGTTACATCAAACTTTTTCAAGTTCTCCACACTCTGAAACTCTGTGTTCAGAGGCAAAGCATAGCCAAGCTTCTTTCCCCTCTGTATTGTCACTGTTGTTGCTTCTGTGTTCAACAACACACTCACACACAGTCCGCTCTGAGTGAGTGAGAATCTTCTTCCTAAAATAGCCGAGCTTTTACTGTTTGGATTTGGTACCAGACACACCTGTCTGTCATCGCTGAGTTCATTCAAGTTCCTCATCCTAAACGTCGCTACTACGGCTTGGTTTGGTTCTAATCTAACTTTTCGATCCAGAAAAATTGGCCTTGGCCTGGTTAATTAAGATCTTATTAAGGGGTTTCTTTTCATACTTTCTCTCAGGATCCTTGATCCTAATCAACCCGTCATTGAGATCGATCGTGACATCAGAGTTGCGCACGAAGTCCCTTCCTAAGATGAACTGATCGGATTCGTCCAAATTCTCCAAAGACGTCTTCCTCCGAGCTGCAGTGAAATGATCGGGGTTCGTCCAGTCACATAGATCGCTCCCTGATTGGCAGCTGCCAACCTGATGTTTGTCGGTATGAGATCCGACCTCTCGAAACCCATGTCGGTCCAAATTTTGACTGGCATGACACTAACCACTGCTCCAGTGTCTAGCAGTCCCTGTACTGAAAATTGTCTGCCTTGCACGTCCAGCACGTGTGCGGCCATATCGGCCTCGCAACCTATGTGCACCGCATCTTGTTCGAGCATGGCGTTGTGTCCGATTCGTCTGACCTTCAGCTCCTCTTGACCAATGTATATCCGGCCAATCTGATCGTTCGCATCAGTTACGTGAGCTTTTGTGTAGATATTGATGCCATCCACATTCATTAGAATCGGGTATGGGCCATGGACTTCGATGTAATGTCCATCCACTTTCATCAGCCTCGGACCTCCTGTTTTGAGCAGCGCTCGCATTGCCCTGGAGTCCAGTTTGGGGATCTTTCTCCTTCAGGTAGTCTGCATAAATGTCCAGGTGGACTAGTGTAATCTCGGATGGTTCACTCATGTTCTTGACCACCTGGTGCCCTGCGACTGAGATAATGGACATTATCTTCGTCCCCTCCTTCGTCATGCCGGAAGTTCTACCAGATATAACGTTCAGTTTTAGTTCCTGCTTCCTGGGTTTCTCTTTGTCTTCTTTTTTCGTCATTTTACCCAGAATATTAAAATTTTCCCGAAGATCTGTGCTCTCCAGTTCCGACCTTACCCATTGCTCCACTTTTTTCGTGGCTAGCTCCTGTTTGACATTTTGCAACGCTGTCCTTGCCGCCAGACCGTAATCCACCTTGAGTGGGCTAGCCGACTCTGCCTCCAGGTTCGAGGCTACCACCTCGTCAGCCAGTGTCTTTACCTTCTTAGTCGTAAAGGTGCTCGGTGTCGTCTCCTTTCTCCGAGACTCGGCCTCGTTCATCAGACGTGCTCGACTGGCCTTGACACCCGAAAGCGCCTCTTCGTGGCGGGGATGTTTCGCGTCCGCCACTGCATCCCAAAACTGAGTGCAATCCGACTTGAAGTGTCCTTCCAAATTACAGAAGAAGCACCTCGGACCATATTTCATGATGAGCCCTCTGACGTACTCTTCGTGATCCTCGTCGGTCGCGTCGACGTCCTCGAGAAAGTAGTCTATTGCCTTCATGTTCTGTTTGTATGCAGAACACGCGGAAACGTGATGGTCCATCGAACCACAATTCGCACAAGACCTCCTCTTATCCATGTCATCGCGAGATTTGTACCAACTGGAGTTCACAACAGTGTTTGTCCCGCTATAGTTACCATAATTGCTCTAACGGTTTTGGGCCCTCGGTCTTATGAGTAAAAACTCGCGTGACTTCATACGCAAATCATCGGGCGTGGGTACCTGGTCAAGTGACAGGGTGAAGTGTGTGGCCAATATCGTTTTCAACTCCTCACTCTTTACTCCGTCCATGAACTTCGAAGCAATCGCCAAGTTTCGCTCGGATATTCTCTCATCGGGATTGCTTCTCCTCCTAAGCAATTCAAGGTCCTCCAAAAAATTTTCTATGGATTCGTCATCTCTTTGACGCCTCTTTTCGAACTTCACCATAGCCTGGTGCCCTTGTACTCCAGAGCCGAAACGATTAAGCAGGATGTCGAATATCTTGCGAACGCTGTCTCTCTCATTGGCTCTTTTCGCCATTACACAATTTAGTGCAGTACCCTCCAGGTTGCTTGTTAGCGCGCTGCACTCTTGTTTCTTTGAGAGACTCTCTTCCTCAAAGTGCAACTTCATCACTTCTATCCAAGTATCAATGCAGCCGTCTGACTCGTCTTTGTATGACTTCGGCTTTTTCAGTGTACTTCTTGACCTCTCTCCTCTCTCGGTTGACTTCGAGAGTTTAGTGATGAATGTCTCGAGAGATCTATTCAGAGGCTCAAACATCGAGGAATACATCGTCGTGTCCTGTGAGACTGTAGTCAGATCTGCCACTGAACTGACTTGTGGCACAATTGGCAACCTTGTCTCCGGAGTAGCATCTGCTTCCGGCGGGACTGGATTCGTCCAGCCAGGCCTCGACGGGGCTGCCCTTGGCCGCTCCCTATTGCTAGGTTAGCAGTTCGTTCTCGAGCTTTGCTGGGCCCTGGCAATGCTGCCCGTCCCATCTCCATCGTTCGCGTGGTGTGAGCGCC
The DNA here is from genome assembly GCF_963678635.1 of Symsagittifera roscoffensis. Classification (NCBI taxonomy): domain Eukaryota; kingdom Metazoa; phylum Xenacoelomorpha; order Acoela; family Convolutidae; genus Symsagittifera; species Symsagittifera roscoffensis. Next base: position 25,557,678 of record NC_087069.1, read on the forward strand.
GCCTTGGGTTGGAACGCTCCTCCCAACTGCTCCCATTCAAGATCGCGTCAAGTTTCCGCATCATTAAGTCAGATTTGGCATCTAACTTTTTTTCCCGGCTAGTCATCGTATGGGCGTAGGTATTATCATGATCGTTCAACAATCGCTCGATCTCTCTTGTCATCCTAGCCTCTCTTTCCTCAGACTCCTTGTTTGCCTGTACCAGGCTCTCCGCCAGGCATTGATCGGTGTTGCGAATCAATTGAGCCTGATCAACCCTCGCCGCGACTTCACGTGCGTTAGTTCATCTCTCAGATTCTCTCGACCCTGGTGAGCTCTCTCGTCAACTTGATCTATTCTCTTGGTCATGTCCCGTCTCAGTTCATCCAGACCATTCATCCAGACCCCAAATGGCGGGGTTAGTCCCAAAGAAGATGAGGTCAACAGCGGCTGCAGCCTGGTACTTGATGACGCACCGCCTTTTTGCTTGCTCATCGACGTCATCAATCTGTCGAACGTTGATGACGCTCCCATCGTTATCCCATCTGACATGGGCCTGGTCGGCGAGGCGGACGACGCCTTCCCGCTCATGTCGTTTCTTGGGCACGGTGTGAAGTTCACGTCCGGATGGGTTATCTCCGGGTGGTCATAACCGGAAGATAAACCTTCAGTTCGTAGTGACTCCATGCGCTCATCGTACAAAGGTTTGCAGCTCTTCTTGGCCTTCGAACCCGGTTGTTCTTCACTCGGGCTTATGCTCGACATCATCGCGTTGTTGCTCTGCTTGGCCAGAGATGAGTGGGTGTTAGCTGGATGTGAAAATTCTCTTCTCCACCTATGACTCTTGGTCTCCAATTTGGACATTCCCCTGAATAACACTTCCTCTCGCGGCGCGACCTCGGAACGCTCCGAGGTCTCCTCCGTCCTCTCAACTTCCTTCCGCTCGAGGTCCTCGCTCGGCTCAAAGTCGGGTCGGATAAGCGTCTGTTCTCCTTCGTCAAAGGGGTCCACAAGCGTTTCGCTCGCGGGTCCGGTCTCGGCGCTCCGCCCTTGATAGCCATCGAGGTTTTTCTCGCTCCTTAGTTTCATTTCGCTCACTGAAAGATCAGGTTGACCTTTAGTCGATTCGTTTTCAGCAAACACGTCGGAAGCGCTGCTAAACGAGGACTGGCTACGCCTAGTTTTAAATTTTCGCGTGCTTCCCTTGCTCAGCCTGGGAATCTTAGTAGTTGATCCTAACGAGTCCCTGCGCTGCATACTTTTTACCAAATAACAATATTCTTATAAATTAATGGCGATGCACACGTACCGCAAACAAGTTCAAGTTAAATTACTTAACGCTGCCTCTTCGATCTCGTAAGTATCAAAAAGATCTCTTAGATTTCTCAATGACAATTTTAGTGACTCAGCTAAAGTTACACACACAGGGCCTACTCAGTATTGATATAATGCTAACTCAACCCTGTTGTATAGTATAACGGTAACCTAAATTTTTCACAAGATATAATCAATACACAAAACACAATTGATAATCAGATAAGAGTATCCTACAGGTGACAGCGACCTTTCGTCAGTATCAATTTACCGCCACACTCTTATCAAGTCACTGCTTTGTTAAAATCAAACAATCTTTGGTAAAAAGCAGTGATGATTCAGAAACAGATCAAAAAAACTTAGTCTTAAAGAAAAAGACTTCCCTCAATCGGAACGATCCAAAAGATCGAAGCCCAGGACACAAGTGAGTGGGTATTTGCCTAATACACCCACCGAGGTCTTCTTTTAGGTGTCCTGCGATTGCCCGAGCTGTCCTACTAAGTAGCTCAAGGCAACCTCTGATCGAAAATTTCTAAAGTCTATGAAAAAGCTCCCCCACACCCGGAACGCTCTCAGTGCACGAGAGCAGGGAACAATTTTTCTTCTCAAGTGAGTGTGTATTTGCCTAATACACTCACCGAGGTCTTCTTTTAGTGTTCCCGGATTGCCCAAACTTTCCTATTAAGTAGCTCAAGGCAACCACACAACCAAAATCACAATCAAAAAACAAATTCTGGTTCGGGTACTTCTGATACACCCGATCTAGAATCCAAAGTTGATCACGAATTTCCGGGTCAAAATGGGCTCCTATGATCTTAATAAGCGCGCCTAATATCCTAATATGATCTCAATTAAATGGATATTTTCCGTTTCCCAAATTGCCATAGAAGGTTTCCTCAAGTTTCTAACAAGGAGAGTTGTTAGGAGGTTTAAGTCACTCCGGAGGGTTACTTCGCAGGGTTGATAAGACACTTAGCCTACTCCGGAGGGTTACTTCGGAGGGTACCTTAGTCATGCAAGAGACTTCGGAGGGCCCCCCTTAACTCACTAAGGAGGGTCAATAAGAGGCTTAATATGCTCCGGAAGGTTACTTCGGAGGGTTCTTCCAAAATTTTCAAGTTTTTGATTAGGGCCTTCAACTAGCTTAGAAAAGCGTCAAAACAAGCTGAATTCTCTATGGGGGGTTGTTTTTAACTTCTTCGGAGGGTCTCGTGGAAAATCTCCACTAAGGAGGGTTGCTAAAGCGCTTAAGTCACTCCGGAAGGTTACTCCGGAGGGTTCCGCAAAAATCAAGAAAACAGGTTATCTTGCCGCGTTAAAGTCTCTAAAAGCGGTCCACCTGACCAAAAATTAGGTTGGCTGACACGGTCAACCTTCCCAGCAGGATAAAAAGGTGTTTTGATAAAAATTTTCTGCCGCTCGGAGGGTTACCTATAGTTTGGACCCTCCGAACCAACAAATTCTAAAAAAAAATTTCTTTTCCGAGATTATCAACCCAAAAACGGTTGCCGTCCGAAAAAGTGGTCCAAAACGTCCACTTATGGTACCAAAAATATCCCGATCGATTGGCTAGTCTTTGAGAAATTGCCAAAAACGTGTTTGTCCAAATGGCCTTTTTTCACCACCTATATAGGTTCTGAGAAACTTTTTCCGCAATTCCTACTGGAAGTGCCTAAAAATAATTGAAACAAGCGTAGTAGCCCTGTACGGCACTGGAATAATGCAAAAAAATTGGACCAAAATTGGTTTGGAGACAAAATTTTGGCCAATAACTATCAAATTTGGACCCTCCGAGTCCGTCCTTTTCCAATCCTTAAGTCGTTAGCTCTATCCACGGAGCTAGTCAGAGGGTTACTCAAGAATTTTTCTGGCAGCCGAGCACGTTATGCTAGCACGCTCCTAACACAAAGAATTTTATTGCTCTAACTCTAAAAACTCAAAAACTCGATCCCCAAAACAGATTGACAAAATTCAGAAAATTTTGATCGAAAAATTTTCGTTTCTTCCAACTTCTAATGAGTCCTTTCTCACGCAGTTTCTTTAGTCAGGGGGATCGAACGACGTAGCTACTCCCTATATAAAAGCTTTTTGCTGTTCGGAAAAGCTCGGATATCCAAAAATTTGGGGGTCTATAGTTTGGTCGAAAATCGATAATTTTCGACGAAATTTGGGTGTTTCTTGGGTTTAATTAGGAGATAAGTAATATATAATAAGGATAATAACCTATTAGTAGTAGTTAATGAATAGTGCTATACCCTCCTTTGCACCAAAATACCCGAATTAAGACCCTTAACTCGGAAATTTGTAATCGATGGAGGGTACAATCGGACCACGCCAATCTTGCCCCCCCACCACTTAAGTTTTGATGAAATAGTACCCGAACGATACTAAAATTGTTGCAACGATACTCAACAGTCGTTGTGGATGTTGTCCCTGATGTCCTTGTTGAGTGTGGAACACGTCGGTCAGCTTGCCACACTACCCTCCGGCCACCGGCAAAATCACCATTAACGTGCTTAAATACTCAAATTACACTCAAGGGAGGGTATCCAACCCTTCACCAAAACACACAATCTTTCTATCAGAAATGATATAAATCAATCTGAAACAACAACAAATAGGAAGGTCAGATCACATCTCGTCCGGAAATAACATATAAACTATCACTTTATGTTTTTTACTGTTTTTGGTCTTTTTTGAATTTTTCACTGTTTTTTTTTGTATTTTTTTTGTTTTCAAATAAATTTATTTTTGGCTTTTTCTTGGCTATGCACATCTGTTGTTTGGTTTTACGCTTTCTGTTTAATTGTTTTTGGTCCCGGGACCTTGGGAAAAGCGGGCTTATGACTTCCCACCTAACCCTCCGGCCCCCGGAGTTTTCGGTGTTAACTAAGTTAAAAAGCTAAATAGTACTAGACGGAGGGTACGCACCTTCCCCCTAGTAAAATAAAGGTCATTAGGGCCTCTAACTCGGGCATATGCCCGGAGCGGAGGGTTCGTCGCTGAAACGCTTGCTGATCATGATGGTCTCATGCCTTTAACAGGCCCACCCAGGAGCGCCACAAAAACGTCTATGTAACATTCGCCCAAATACTACACAGCGACGGAGCGTAGAAAAAGTACCAGTTAACGACTGGCAGGCGTCAGTTACCTTAGTCCTACTCGTTTTTCACCGTCTCGACCTTGCCAGTTGACTTTCTGGTCTGTTTAGAGCTAAGTAAAAAGTTACTATTTTTAGGCCATCAGTCAAACGACTTTTGATCAGCTTTCGTTTAGATGCGAACACAACCACATAGCTGAGTCTCGGATCCTCAGACTACGTGATTGCTAATAAAAACACGGCTCGAATACCCTATTTTAATATGTTTTTGTGTGACAGTTCTAATTGACCCAAAAGTTCAGTTAAATACATGGGAAAAACTGAAAAACTGCATGAAAGAGTTAGTCGAAAAATTCGTGCCTTTACTTAAGATACGCAGCAGTGGCAACCAAATGCTGCTAGCAGGGGCGGTGCGCATGAAGATAAAAGAAAAAATGAATGCCTGGAAAACATTCAAAAATTATCAAATAGCCGACAATTTAACCAAACATAAAACCAAACGAAATGAAGTTAGATCTGCCACGCGATCGGAGGCACTCACACGTGAAAAAGAAAAATCATCAGAAGTTAAAACTAAACCGAAAAAGTTCTGGAGTTACGTGCGCCAAAAAACTACCATAAGAGAAGCAATCCCCGCTTTAATAAAACCAAATAGTATGCTAACTGACACAGACGACGAAAAGGCAGAAGTGCTCTCAAACTTCTTTGCATCGGTTTTCACTGACGAACCCCGGGTAACTGGAAGATCAGCCCTCCACCAACCGCCAGCATTGATGACAACCTGGAGCTAACAATGAATGACATCCGAGAAGAACTCAATCGGTTAGACACTTCAAAGTTGCCTGGAACAGATAGACTTCCTCCTAGGGTCCTATTTGAATTACGATAATTCATCTTAGAACCATTTTTGATCATTTTCCGAACCTCTTGGGAGACAAACAAATTAACCGAAGACTGGAAGTTGGCTAACATTTCTGCAATATTTAAAAAAGTTAAAAAAATTGATGGCAGATAACTACAGACCAATCAGTTTAACATCAATATTTTGCAAGTTATTCGAAAATTTTGTTCGCAAGCATTTAATGGATCATTTCAATGAAAAAGGACTAATAACAAATGCACAATACAGTTTTCGATCTAGACGTTCACTGAACTTACAACTCCTGAAAGTAATTGATGACTTCACCAGGGCAATGGACAATCATGAAAATGTCGACGTGATATACTTGGACTTCAAAAAAGCCTTCGATTCGGTACCGCACAAAAGACTAATCGGAGTTCTTAGACAGTATGGAGTAACTGGAAGAACCTTAAACTGGATAACAGACTTTCTTTCGGGACGACAACAGAGAGTGGTAATCAACGATTCAAGATCCTCATGGCAGCCAGTAAATAGTGGGTTACCCCAGGGTTCAGTACTCGATCCAGTTTTGTTTTTGATATACATCAACACAATGCCGGACGAAATAGCGTCAAAAATATACATGTTTGCTGACGATGCGAAATTATACCGTCAAATTGAAGACAAATTGGATGTAACACGCATACATGAAGATTTACAATCACTAGAAACTTGGTCAGGCCAAAGTCTTTTGTCCTTTTATATCGACAATTGTGTTCACATGACAAGAGGAAAACAAGAAACTGGACATGGAGAGGATTTATAAAATCAATGGCGAAAACATTAAAGAAGTGCAACTCGAAAAATACTTGGGTATCTGTCTTGACAACAAACTGACATTCGAAACACCCATCACTAAAAAAGCCAATAAGGCAAACGGCATGATAGCAGTAATTAAGAAAAGCTTCACTAAAGTCACGAAACAAGTATTTTTAAGCATCTACAAATGCTTGATACGGCCACACCTTGAATTTGCGAACTTAATATGGCACCCAAGACTGATCAAGCATCAAAAGATCTTGGAAAACGTACAAAGAAGAGCGACGCGTCTGGTTAGATGTGTGAAAAATCTATCCTATCACGAACGCCTCAAAGAACTGAATCTATCATCGCTGGAATACAGAAGGAAAAGAGGGACAATGATAGGGATTCTACAGGTAACGCATGTAAAATGGTAGTACGTAAAGCAAATCTAGAAATGCAAAAAAACTTCTTCACGATAAGAGCACCTCTCGACTGGATAATCTGCCACAGGAAACAGTGCAAAGCAAGAATATCGACGAATTCAAGTGGGAACTGGACAAACATTGGAAAGCGATTGGAATTGACGTGTACCAATTCGAACAGAGATAGGAAAAAAAACCTTTGAAATGACCACAAGGGGCACTGCCTAATGGTCATAAAAACTTGACTTGACTTGACTTGACTTGACTTGACTTGACTTGTAAGCTACCTTACACTCGCAGTTGCAGCAATCGTTTTGAGGTTTTCTTTCTATACCCATTCAAAATACGGTTTTACCTCTGAGAACTCCCACGGAGGCTAATGGCAATTTTGTAACACAACTGGAAACGATACGGAAACTGCAAAGATGTAGACGGTGAGTCTACTATTTTATTCAATAATTTTTTAGACAAGTGTTCATTTAAATCGTTCAATTTTTTGTTAGTCTACAAATTTTTACGAGCGAAGTAGAACACCAGCAAATAAATTGGTTTAAATAAATTTAAGTCAATAAAAAATTATTAAAATACAAAAGATTTGCTTTAACTAGCATTATGAGGTATCTACAACTAAAAGTCAAAGTATTCACAGTCAAAAAGAATTTTACAATCAAAATGATTAATGTTAAAGTGTATGAGTATCTAAGATTATTAAACAATTATTAAAACAATTTTTTCAAACCAATTTTTCCACCTTTGTGATATCATTTCTCAGGATAAACTAATAAATTTAGTCATTTTGCATGTTTCAAATTGAAAATAAAATTCGAATCCATCACTCATACCTAGTGTCAGACTAATATTTTAGTATGACCTAACGGCTCCTGTTCTCATCGCGCGTGTTCAGTTGTGGCTTGCGTTAACTTATATGGAGGGCCTCCGATGTTAATAATTTCTCAGCCTCATTGCTTTTGTCAATTACTCGCCAATCAAATGCCTTAGATTGTCCATACTTAAGAGTTTGCCAATTTCCTCGCGACTGGGTTCAGCCTTTGCTTTTGATGTCCAGCATTACAGATTCAGGATTTTTTTGTCCTAAGTTCTTCGTTAGTTTTTGACGCTTCTTCAAAATTGTTCCATTTCCCGGTACATCAACAAAACCTGTGTGTTGTTCCTTCCTCAATGCTTTTTTTATTGCTTGAGGGGTGCACAGCTGCGAAAATACAAAGAAGTTTCAGTATCAGTTGGTTTTCGATACCATTTGCATGTGATCTCTCTTTGTTGGTATACTTCAAAAATTATGTCCAAAAAGCTAATTCAATTTCCATCACTTTTTTTTGTAAAATGTTTTTTTATAACAATTAATTCACTCTATGAAGTATTATATTTGATTCCCCTTTCACAGTACAAGTTATTTCATCTTCGTATCGTTCGAACAGTTTTTATATCTTGAGAATGCGTTAAAATTGTAAATTCAAACAAACGTTTTTTTGTACATTTTTGTGCATCTTCAGATTTTAAAAATTCTAAACTATCTGTACAAAATGATCAAAGATCATAAAAAGTGTCATACATATCATTATTCCAAAATATTAAAAATTCAACCAATCAAAACTTTAGAAATTTTACTGAAATTATGTAACAACTATTATGTAACAATTTTAAACATTTTGTCACAAATTTCTTTTGAGTTTTCACCTTTTTTGTTTTTACAATTTCATTTTGTCGCTAATTTTCATGCTAACATGTAAGTTATTTCAAAAATTTATTGTTTTAGCCAGAATTTTTCGATTCTGGAACTATAGCCTTAGTGTCAGCTCCCTACTTCTAAACACGTCGGGCGTGTTAATTGCCGGTCTTTCGTTCCTAATGTGCAGCGCATCTAGTGTGAGTAATTTGATGCTGCTGGCCGCCTGGTCGATTATTTTCCCTTTTAACTCAGACTTACCACTCTCACTACCACACTGCCTTATATGCTGTCCAACTTGGGTAACCTCTTTTCGGTGTTCCTCAATCCTTGTGGTGAGATGTCGGACCGTCTGGCCAACATAGATGGATTTGCACCCACAACATTCAAGTCTGTACACCACTTCACTGGAGAAGGAGGATTTTAGAGAGGGTATTCAAGTTTTTATTTTCCTCGTCGTGAAAATTATCAGCGCATTGGTGATAACGCGCACTTTTTTTGCTAATGTCTGACTGTGATTCCCCCTATATTGGACCATCAAGATGGGTGGTGAATCACTGCTATAATCACAGGGCTTCTTTTTATCAGCCAAGTTCTTTTTCTTTTTGCCCTCCCTGGTGATCTTTTCAAGGGCACGGGATGCAACCAGCGACGACCAACTTTCTGGATATTGGTTATCCAACCACTGCTCACGGTTGATTTTCATAACTTTATCATATTCTTCCCATGTTGATGTACTGCGGAAAAACCGGTGAACAGTTCCTTCAATCACGCTTCTCATGTACTGAAGGGGGGCGCAGCTTCTAAAACTTGGTACTATGGAACCTGTGTCTGTTGGTTTTGATATTTTCCTGCTTTTGTCAATACTTATTTGTATATCCAAAAATGCCAATTTTTCGTTTGTGTTTGGTGTCTCTATTGTGAACTATAAATTTGGATGTAGTAAGTTTGCAGCCCGTAGCACTTTTTCAGGATCTCCCTGCACTGTTCTCACCATATCGTCAACGTGACGGAGAAGTTGTTTTTCTCTCTTATTGCGATGCATTTTCTACAGTACCAGACGGCTTTACTTATATTTTGATACTCATCATCTGATATATCACCGCATTTTACGTAAAACCAGTTCAAACAGCATTCACATTCTACACCTTTTGACCCTTGCGTGACTTTCTTATTGCACTCGGGACATATTCCGTTAAAATCTTTCTCGGGCAAAAACATTTCGGGAATATCCCTCGAAAGTGCAGTTTCGTACTGCTTCAGTCAAAGATTTGCTAAAATAACGGCAAGACATGCCCCCATTGCCAAACCATCTTTCTGAACGTACCATGTTTCCTTGCACTTGAAATGGACTTGACTAACTGCCATGTTCAATAGTCTCTTCATGGTTTTCCTATCAAATGATGGTGGTTCATCTTGCTCATACAGTTTTCTCAGAGATATGTGTATCACTTCTTTCAGTGGAACATGTGTATACAAACTCTTCACATCTAGAGATATCAAACTTTCATTGGGCCCAAGATTAGTGAACGCTCAATAGCTGGTGCCTTTTCTGTTGTATCAAATTTCGTAAGGCAATCTCAAATGCTTCCGATACGGGAACGTTTGTGTACAAACTATTAACGTCTAGTGAAACAATCTGTTCATTTTCATCAAGAATTAGTTTTTTGAGTTTCCAGGAAAAAACTTTACAAAGGTTTTTCAAAAAGGTGGTCAAAAATTTGTTCATTTTATGCTAACTACTACCAACAATTGATAGAACCAGACGGAGTGGTGTTTCTTTTTATGTGCTTTAGTCAAGCCGTGAAAACTAGCGGGCTGAGCTCCGGTAATTCTGAGTTTTGAATAATTCTTGTCAATTACGAATTCTTGTTCCTTGTTCTTTCATTTCGAGTAGAGGAACATTGATACCTTTTTCTGCTTTCAATTTCAAATTTCTCCAGTAAGCAGTTCCAGTTCCTTAGCTTGGTGCAGTTCAAAGCATTGCTTCACCACCCCCTTGTAACGCTACTTCCGTTTGAAGACGACGTGTTTAAACTTGAATTACAAGGCAGCCTGTCTCGAGAAGTCTCTGGAAGATAATTTGAAAGTATTTCCCTCTGACAGTAGACACTTGCTTTGAATCGGTGTTGACGTTTTTTAAACTAGCTGCACAAACCGTTAGGTTGCAAGCTTGGTGATTCAAACGTTTTTTCCAATTTGATCGCCAATTTGAAAGAAACACAGTCAAATGACTCAACACTAATAGTGGGAGACACAAATCTACCACAGATAGATTGGGAGATCATGAGTACATTAAAAGATGAAAATAGCGCTGAGTTCACCTTTATAGAGGCAATAAAAGACGCACTACTAACACAACATAACGAAGAGCCTACAAGGCTAACTGGCAGAGACAAGGCATCACTGCTCGATATTGTGATGTCAGATATAGTCTTAAACGATCTAGACATCACGTTAGAGGCGCCAATCGGAAAAAGTGACCATGTCCTTGTCAAGATAGATGTGCCAGTAAACAGGATTAAATCGAAATGTAAAAACCGCAGAAACTATGAAAAAGGAGACTACCACGGGATGAGAAACCATCTAGCTGACCCAAAAGTTCAGTTAAATACATGAGAAAAACTAAAAAAACTGCATGAAAGAGTTAGTCAAAAAATCCGTGCCTTTAATTAAGATACGCAGCAGTGGCAACCAAATGCCGCTAGCAGGGGCGGTGCGCATGAAGATAAGAGAAAAAATGAATGCCTGGAAAACATTCAAAAATTATCAAATAGCCGACAATTTAACCAAACATAAAACCAAACGAAATGAAGTTAGATCTGCCACGCGATCGGAGGCACTCACACGAGGCAATGGACAATCATGAAAATGTCGACGTGATATACTTGGACTTCAAAAAAGCCTTCGATTCGGTACCGCACAAAAGACTAATCGGAGTTCTTAGACAGTATGGAGTAACTGGAAGAACCTTGAACTGGATAACAGACTTTCTTTCGGGACGACAACAGAGAGTGGTAATCAACGATTCAAGATCCTCATGGCAGCCAGTAAATAGTGGGTTACCCCAGGGTTCAGTACTCGATCCAGTTTTGTTTTTGATATACATCAACACAATGCCGGACGAAATAGCGTCAAAAATATACATACTTGCTGACGATGCGAAATTATACCGTCAAATTGAAGACAAATTGGATGTAACACGCATACATGAAGATTTACAATCACTAGAAACTTGGTCAGGCCAAAGTCTTTTGTCCTTTTATATCGACAATTGTGTTCACATGACAATAGGAAACAAGAAACTGGATATGGAGAGGATTTATAAAATCAATGGCGAAAACATTAAAGAAGTGCAACTCGAAAAATACTTGGGTATCTGGCTTGACAACAAACTGACATTCGAAACACCCATCACTAAAAAAGCCAATAAGGCAAACGGCATGATAGTAGTAATTAAAAAAAGCTTCACTAAAGTCACGAAACAAGTATTTTTAAACATCTACAAATGCTTGATACGGCAACACCTTGAATTTGCGAACTTAATATGGCACCCAAGACCGATCAAGCATCAAAAGATCTTGGAAAACGTACAAAGAAGAGCGACGCATCTGGTTAGATGTATGAAAATTCTATCCTATTACGAACGCCTCAAAGAACTGAATCTATCATTGCTGGAATACAGAAGGAAAAGAGGGACAATGATAGAAATGTATAAAATCTGCCATGGTTTGTATGATAGGACGGCCATTGCGAGACTATTCGAAGGAATGATAGGGATTCTACAGGTAACGCATGTAAAATGGTAGTACGTAAAGCAAATCTAGAAATGCGAAAAAATTTCTTCACGATAAAGGCACCTCTCGACTGGATAATCTGCCACAGGAAACAGTGCAAAGCAAGAATATCGACGAATTCAAGTGGGAACTGGACAAACATTGGAAAGCGATTGGAATTGACATGTACGAATTCGAACAGAGATAGGAAAAAAACATTTGAAATGACCACAAGGGGCACTGCCTAATGGTCATAAGAACTTGACTTGACTTGACTTGACTTGACTTGACTTGTAAGCTACCTTACACTCGCAGTTGCAGCAATCGTTTTGAGTTTTTCTTTCTATACCCATTCAAAATACGGTTTTACATCTGAGAACTCCCACGGAGGCATATGGCAATTTTGTAACACAACTGGAAACGATACGGAAACTGCAAAGATGTGGACGGTTAGTCTACTATTTTATTCAATAAATTTTTAGACAAGTGTTCATTTAAATTGTTCAACTTTTTGTTAGTCTACAATTTTTTTAAGAGCGAAGTAGAACACTAGCAAATAAATTGGTTTAAATACTTTTAAGTCAATAAAAAATTATTAAAATACAAAAGATTTGCTTTAACTAGCATTATCAGGTATCTACAACTAAAAGTCAAAGTATTCACAGTCAAAAAGAATTTTACAATCAAAATGATTAATGTTGAAGTGTATGAGTATCTAAGAATATTAAACAATTATTAAAACAATTTTTTTAAACCAATTTTCTCACCTTTATGAAATCATTTCTCAGGATAAACTAATAAATTTAGTCATTTTGCATGTTTCAAATTGAAAATAAAATTCGAATCCATCTCACATACCTAATGTCAGACTAATATTTTAGTATGACCTAACGGCTCCTGTTCTCATCGCGCGTGTTCAGTTGTGGCTTGCGTTAACTTATATGGAGGGCCTCCGATGTTAATAATTTCTCAGCCTCATTGCTTTTGTCAATTACTCGCCAATCAAATGCCTTAGATTGTCCATACTTAAGAAAAAATGTCAGTTTGTCAATTTCCTCGCGACTGGGTTCAGCTTTTGCTTTCTGTGAAATTTTTTCACAATTTTTGATGTCCAGGATTACAGATTCAGGGTTTTTTGTCCAAAGTTCCTCATTAGTTTTTAACGCTTCGTCAAAATTGTTCCTTTTCCCGGTTCCTTCCTCAATGCTTTTTTTTCCTGCGTGTTGTTCCTTCCTCAAATACAGTCTCAGTTTCAGTATCAGTTGGTTTTCGATACCATTTGCATGTGATCTCTCTTTGTTGGTATACTTCAAAAATTATGTCCAAAAAGCTAATTCAATTTCTTTCACTTTTTGTTTGTAAATTGTGCTGTTATAACAATTATTTCACTCTATGAAGTACTATATTTGATTCCCCTTTCACAGTACAAGTTATTTCATCTTCGTATCGTTCGAACAGTTTTTATATCTTGAGAATGCGTTAAAATTGTAAATTCAAACAAACGTTTTCGCACATTTTTGTGCATCTTCAGGTTTTAAAAATTCTAAACCATCTGTACAAAATGATCAAAGATCATAAAAAGTGTCATACACATCATTAGTCCAAAATTTTAAAAATTCAACCAATCAAAACTTTAGAAATTTTACTGAAATTATGTAACAACTATTATGTAACAATTTTAAACATTTTGTCACAAATTTCTTTTGAGTTTTCACCTTTTTTGTTTTTACAATTTCATTTTGTCGCTAATTTTCATGCTAACATGTAAGTTATTTCAAAAAGTTATTGTTTTAGCAAGAATTTTTCGATTCTGGAACTATAGCCTTAGTGTCAGCTCCCTACTTCTAAACACGTCGCGCGTGTTAATTGCCGGTCTTTCGTTCCTAATGTGCAGCGCCTCTAGTGTGAGTAATTTGATGCTGCTGGCCGCCTGGTCGATTATTTTCCCTTTAAACTCAGACTTACCACTCTCACTACCACACTGCCTTATATGCTGTCCAACTTGGGTAACCTCTTTTCGGTGTTCCTCAATCCTTGTGGTGAGATGTCGGACCGTCTGGCCAACATAGATGGATTTGCACCCACAACATTCAAGTCTGTACACCACTTCTTTGGAGAAGGAGGATTTTAGAGAGGGCATACAAGTTTTTATTTTCCTCGTCGTGAAAATTATCAGCGCATTGGTGATAACGCGCACTTTTTTTGCTAATGTCTGACTGTGATTCCCCCTATATTGGACCATCAAGATGGGTGGTGAATCACTGCTATAATCACAGGGCTTCTTTTTATCAGCCAAGTTCTTTTTCTTTTTGCCCTCCATGGTGATCTTTTCAAGGGCACGGGATGCAACCAGCGACGACCAATTTTCTGGATATTGGTTATCCAACCACTGCTCACGGTTGATTTTCATAACTTTAACAGTATCAGTTTCAGTATCAGTTGATTTTCGATACCACTTGTATGTGATCTCTCTTTGTTGGTATGCTTCAAAAATTATGTCCAAAAAGCTAATTCAGTTTCTTTCATTTTTTGTTTGTAAATTGTTATGTTGTACACAATTAATTCACTCTATGAAGTTTTATATTTGATTCCCCTTTCACAGTACAAGTTATTTCGTCTTCGTATTGTTCGAACAGTTTTTATATTTTGAATGTGCGTTAAAATTGTAAATTCAAACAAACGTTTTCGCACATTTTTGTGCATCTTCAGGTTTTAAAAAATCTAAACTATCTGTACAAAATGATCAAAGATCATAAAAAGTGTCATACACATCATTTTTCCAAAATTTTAAAAAATCAACCAATCAAAACTTTACAAATTTTACTGAAATTATGTAACAACTATTATGTAACAATTTTAAACATTTTGTCACAAATTTCTGAGAGTTTTCACCTTTTCTGTTTTTACAACTTAATTTTGTCGCTAATTTTCATGCTAACATGTAAGTTTTTTCAAAAATTTATTGTTTTAGCCAGAATTTTTCAATTCTGGAACTATAGCGTTAGTGTCAGCTCCCTACTTCTAAACTCGTCGCGCATGTTAATTGCCAGTCTTTCGTTCCTAATGTGCAGCGCCTCTAGTGTGAGTAATTTGATGCTGCTGGACGCCTGGTCGATTATTTTCCCTTTAAACTCAGACTTACCACTCTCACTACCACACTACCTTATATGCTGTCCAACTTGGGTAACCTCTTTTCGGTGTTCCTCAATCCTTGTGGTGAGATGTCGGACCGTCTGGCCAACATAGATGGATTTGCACCCACAACATTCAAGTCTGTACACCACTTCACTGGAAGAGGAGGATTTTAGAGAGGGCATACAAGTTTTCTTTTTCCTTGTCGTGAATATCATCAGCGCATTGGTGATAACGCGCTCTTTTTTTGCTAATGTCTGACTGTGATTCCCCCTATATTGGACCATCAAGATGGGTGGTGAATCACGGCTATAATCACAGGGCTTCTTTTTCTCAGCCAAGTTCTTTTTCTTTTTGCCCTCCCTGATGATCTTTTCAATGGCACGGGATGCAACCAGCGACGACCAACTTTCCGGATATTGGTTATCCAACCACTGCTCACGGTTGATTTTCATAACTTTATCATATTCTTCCCATGTTGATGTACTGCGGAAAACCTGGTGAACAGTTCCTTCAATCACGCTTCTCTTGTACTGAAGGGGGGCGCAGCTTCTAAAACTTAGTACCTGTGTCTGTTGGTTTTGATATTTTCCTGCTTTTGTCAATACTTATTTGTATATTCAAAAATGCCAATTTTTCGTTTGTGTTTGGTGTCTCTATTGTGAACTATAAATTTGGATGTAGTAAGTTTGCAGCCCGTAGCACTTTTTCAGGATCTCCGTGCACTGTTCTCACCATATCGTCAACGTAACGGAGAAGTTGTTTTTCTCTCTTATTGCGATGCATTTTCTACAGTACCAGACGGTTTTACTTTTATTTTGATACTCATCATCTGATATATCACCGCATTTTACGTAAAAACAGTTCAAACAGCATTCAGATTCTACACCTTTTGACCCTTGCGTGACTTTCTTATTGCACTCGGGACATATTCCGTTAAAATCTTTCTCGGGCAAAAACATTTCGGGAATATCCCTCGAAAGTGCAGTTTCGTACTGCTTCAGTCAAAGATTTGCTAAAATAACGGCAAGACATGCCCCCATTGCCAAACCATCTTTCTGAACGTACCATGTTTCCTTGCACTTGAAATGGACTTGACTAACTGCCATGTTCAATAGTCTCTTCATGGTTTTCCTATCAAATGATGGTGGTTCATCTTGCTCATACAGTTTTCTCAGAGATATGTGTATCACTTCTTTCAGTGGAACTTGTGTATACAAGCTCTTCACATCTAGAGATATCAAACTTTCATTGGGCCCAAGATTAGTGAACGCTCAATAGCTGGTGCCTTTTCTGTTGTATCAAATTTCGTAAGGCAATCTCAAATGCTTCCGATACGGGAACGTTTGTGTACAAACTATTAACGTCTAGTGAAACAATCTGTTCATTTTCATCAAGAAATAGTTTTTTGAGTTTCCAGTAAAAAAATTTTCAAAGGTTTTTCAAAAAGGTGCTCAAAAATTTGTTCAGTTTATGCTAACTACTACCAACAATTGATAGAACCAGACGGAGTGGTGTTTCTTTTTTATGTGCTTTAGTCAAGCCGTATAAACTAGCGGGCTGAGCTCCGGTAATTCTGAGTTTTGAATAATTCTTGTAATTACGAATTCTTGTTCCTTGTTCTTTCATTTCGAGTAGAGGACATTGATAACCTTTTCTGCTTTCAATTTCAAATTACTAGCACATTTTTGATTTCCGTATATTGTTAGCGATCCTAACTTCTTGATGTTTTCTGCCGGTAGTTGCCTTTTCATTACACAAAACCCTTTGATTTCATCATAAAGAACTGCAAAATTAAATTTTCTTTCAAATATTTCACCACCCTTGAAAGTACACAATCAACTGGTGTTTTTCTGATGTTCTTTGCTTCCGACAAATTTTGTATTTCAATGAATTTCAATGAACTTATCCTTAATCGGATGTTTTGGACCATATGGAAGAAACGTAACAACAAAACTTTGGCAACTGAATAACATCTAACGTTTTTATCGCAGTGTCGGTCTTATGTAGAAGTTTTCCTTGAAAATTTAACAGTTTTAGCAATTTAGCGTTCATATTGTTTTTGTTTGTTACAGTGATTGTGCTGAGTTTTTGACGTAAGCTGAGAACTACAGATGGCGGCCACTTTTTATCTTTTTTATTGATAAAATGATGTCAAATTTGCTCAACATTTTTAGTAGCTGAACCAAATTAGCTGTCGCCTTTCCCACATCATTTTCCTTTTTTTGAAAATTTAACAGAACTTGCTTAGAAAAATCATCAGTTTTTGGAACACGTAACTTGACGAAATCGGGAATTATATCATTATCCAAGTTTTATCGTGAAAAAAAACTCAACAAATTCCCTTTTTACGTTTTTCTAAATTTTTCACGTATTCCAAAGAGGTTGCCAGTCATCAGGTTTCTTTAGAAGTATGCATAACTATCTCCAAAATAGAATTGGCGCTGCAATTTGAGCCATGGTTTGAATGGTTATCAGAGCTACCAACAACTACGTCAGTAAGTAACCGATTAGATTCCCTCGCCGGGCGCATTTGCGTTGCCTTCCTCTGCTTCTTACCTAGTTTAGGTTTTCCTCTACTTTTTGTCAGCAACTCTGACAAATTGCTTCTGCTTTTTCAGACGACGTCAAGGGTAAGCAGCTCCAGTTCCTTAGCTTGGTGCAGTTCACAGCATTGCTTCACCACCCCCTTGTAATGCTACTTCCGTTTGAAGCCGACGTGTTTGAACTTGAATTAAAAGGCTGCCTGTCTCGAGAAGTCTCTGGAAGCTAATTTGAAAGTATTTCCCTCTGACAGTAGACACTTGCTTCGAATCGGTGTTGACGTTTTTTAAACTAGCTGCACAAATCGTTCAGGTTGCAAGCACGGTGATTCAAACGTTTTTTCCATATGCTGTTGCTGATATTGTCAACTACTGTATCTCTTCTATGGTTCAAAGTTCTGCTCGATTCTATCAAACAACGGACATTTTTCATTTGGTTTTTGGCGTACTGACTTAAGTTTAGTCCAGGTATCGGTAATAATGTTTTGTAAAATTTTCTTCTTAGTTTCATAGGTAATGGTGTTTAGGGTATGGAACAGGGAACTTACCGCTAGCAATTTCATTTTGTTCTACCATTTTAAAAACCATTTTTATTCTGCCTCTTGATGGGCTTTTAGTATTCATTGTAAACTACAGGAGTTGTTTGAAATAGTTGAAAGTCAAGCAAATAACTAGCATTATCAAGTAGGTACAACTAAAAGTGACACTCTACAATTAAAAATATTTTTACAACCCAAATAATAAAATTTAAAACTTATGAGTATCTAAAAAAATTACATAACTATTGAAACGATTTTTTGGAAATTTTGGTTTTTGGAGATATTTTTCACGTTTTAAAATTTGTTTGTAGGGTTAATTTTATAAGTTTAGTAACTTTTTATGTTTCAAATCGAACAAAAAAAATCGAATCAAGTTGACATGCCTAGTTTATGACTAGTTTTTATAGATGATCATCAGATTACGTTTGAGATGTGGACTTTTAGTCCAATATTTTTAAGAGACTAACCGTCCAAATCTAAATGAAAGCATCAAAATCGGAGTTGAGTATTTTATCAGAAAAATGATGCACAGAATGTGGAAACTGAACGTTTTACTAAAATTAAACAATACATGGCGGCGAAAACTGAATGCAATTATTTAGGTCTGAATCTTGATTTGAATCTTCAATTTCAATCTCGAACAAAAAGAAATAAAAAAAATGGCCCAAGGAAATAAAACGATAGATACTATTGGACAGCAACTTCCCACATTGCTTTAATTTCAAGTGATTTAGTTAACGCAGCAAATTTTAGAGCAAATTAGTAAGTTTCGTTGATGTCTTTAAAAACGCAGTTGAGCAAGGTTTCCAAACGCACAATTTTTAGATCAAAATTTAATTATTCTGCCGCACTACGGAAAAGTAAATCATCTATCGGAATTGCGAAAAAATTGATTTGATTTGTCTTAAATATATATAATTGTATCCTACTAACAAAAATCAAGTTTTTACAAATGCATTGAGATTAGAGACAGAGATTTATAGTATAAATCATTGAAAAAAGCAATATTTGATAAGCACTGTTCAACTGCATCTGCACAAAAAATTTTTTTTTTTCATGCGACGTCAGAAAAACGGGTTTCGTTGCCCAGTAAAAATATGGCGTGATTTCCGTTCTCAACTGTTGATTTAAAAAACATGTTCAATTTTGACAATCTTTTGTTCATTCTACGTTGTTTACATTTGTTTACGGAAGCTGGCGTAAAATTGACAAAAATAATGATTAAAACTTTTGAATTGTGTACCTTTAATTACTTGTTCTCACTCAAGTCAGCATGGTTTTGCCAAGAAATCTTCAGTAGTCACGTACTAAGCTAACCGAGAAAACTCACAAAGCTCTCGAGAAAAATTCATCTGGCGAGGTCATTGTTGTTTCCACAGACCTTTAGAAGCCGTTCGGAAAACAACAACATGAACAACTTCTGAAAAACCTTCGTCAAATGGGAGGATAAATTCGTAAGGGGATAATTGGCTGAAACTTTGCAACAACTTACAGGGCAAAATCAACTTTTTTGTGTAGATAACACATGTTCTAGTGTGCTGGGAGTGACTAATTGGTGTCTGACAGGGCTATCTACGAGGACTTGTTCCTTTTAGTATGTTTAAAAATGGGTAGTCGGATGTGTTATAAGTTTGCGACTCATAATTGTTTGTTCATGATCAAATTATTATCTCGATGAATAAAACACTGGTGGACAAAATTAAACGCAAATTCAGGCTTTAACTCACAAAAAATTCTAACATAAAAACCATTCTGGACAATCTCTACTTTTTACAGCGACCGACAGCAAATTATCTGAAGTACCCTCTCTGAATGTCTCAGGTTTTAATTTAAAGCACTTACCACTTTTTCCGGGTCTGGAAATGCCAGTTTCCATAAGCCGAGAGAAGTTTTCAAAACGCGTAAAAATGTAAG